>NC_083323.1:2267500-2452500 GCF_963455315.2 Globicephala melas | reverse complement strand
CATCTTCTTTATCCATTCATCTATCAGTGGGTGCTAAGGTAGCTTCCTCATCTTGGCCATTGTAAATAATGTTGTAATGAACATAGGGTGCATATGTCTTTTCTAATTAGTATTTTCATTTTCTTTGGATAAATACCCAGAAGTGGAGTTGCTGGTTCTTTGAAAAGATAAACAAAATTGATAAAGCTTTAGCCAAATTAATCAAGAAAAAGAGGACCCAAATCAATAAAGGCAGAAATGAAAGAGGAGAAGTTACAAACAACATCACAGCAATAAATGTTAAGGATCATAAGAGATTACTGTGAACAATTATACATCAATAAAATCGACAACCTAGAAGAAATGGACAAATTCCTAGAAATGTATGAACTCCCAAGACTGAACCAGGGAAAAATAGAAAGTATGAACAGACCAATTACTAGTAAAAAAAAAATTGAGTCAATAAACAAACAAACAAAAACCCAAAAAACAAAAAACCTCCCCAAACACAAAAGAACAGGACCAGACGACTTCACAGGGGAATTCTACCAAACATTTAGAGACAAGTTAACACCTTTCCTACCCAAAATTTTCCAAAAATTTGCAGAGGAAGGAACACTTCCAAACTCATTCTATGAGGTGTCTCCAAAGTACTTTTATTTAATTATACATTTTTATTAGCAGTACTTCGGTTTGCATGTTTGTAGAGGGCTGTTAATCATACTCCTCACTTCTTGGTGCACTGCCTTTGTCACTCCCTACAAGAATGTTATTTCCTCTGTTGTTGTTTTCTGTTTTCTCTTCATCCCGAATCCTGACTCCCAGTCCCTCCTTTCCCACCCAATAGTCACTCTTTCTAATATATTTTTATCTGTCCTTAAATATTTGTGCAACTTTGAGAATCTAATTTTCAAGAGTTATATGTTCATCTTAAATTTCCATACACGTATTGTGCCACAGCCCTCATTTTGTTTCTTAATTTTTTTCACTCGACACTATATTTTTAAAAATGTGCCTATCTTTCTGCACAGACCTCTAACCTTTGATTCATCACAGTGCACCTACCATACCCACCACATGTTACCTATTCTGTTCCTCTCATGAACACCTGCATGGTCTCTGGTTCGCCCCCCACCCCCACCCCCAAACACTACAACATCCTCACCCTGAGCCTTTATGACTTTCTCTTGGTTTCCACCCAGGAGCAGTATTGCTGGATCACAGGGGACACACAATTTCACTAGGGACATCCACCTTGCTCTCCAGAGTGGCGTGGCAGGCTGTATCCCATCAGCAGTATCACATCCTCATGGACACTTTCCTACTCTTTGAAAGTTTTGCCAAGCAGAGGGATGGATGTGGAATGTAATCTTGTGATTCTTTTAACCGGCACCTCTTTGATTCTTAGGGAAGTTGCACATCTCTTCATCACGTAGCAGCCATTCATGTTCCCCTGTCTATGAAGTGCCTATCAGTATATTCTACCCACTTAACAAATCTATCGTCATCATCTTGTAAGGTTTTGATAATCCCTTGAATATTCCAGATGTCAATTTCTTCCTTATTTTTAGGAAGTAGACTTTCCCAATCTGTCACCTATTTGTTTATTCTAATGATGTAATTATACCTTGAACCCAAGTCTTTAATATTGTTAGGGTTAAATCCAGTTTTGTTTTTTGCTAGAGTTTGTACCTTTTGAGTATTACACACAAAGTGCATATTCAGTTCAAGATAAAATTTTCTCCAACTTATTCTATTAGATTTATCTTTACACTTCCTGCACTTAAGTTTTTTTTTTTACATCTTGGAGTATAATTGCTTTACAATGTTGTGTTAGTTTCTGCTGTATAACAAAGTGAATCAGCTCTATGTATACATATATCCCGATATCTCCTCCCTCTTGTGTCTCCCTCCCACCCTCCCTATCCCACCCCTCTAGGTCGTCACAAAGCACAGAGCTGATCTCCCTGTGAGATGCAGCTGCTTCTCACTAGCTATCTATTTTACACTTGGTAGTGTGTATATGTCAATGCTACTCTCTCACTTCGTCCCAGCTTACCCTTCCCCCTCCCTGTGTCCTCAAGTCCATTCTCTATGTCTGTGTCTTTATTCCTGTCCTGCACTTAAGTTTTTAACCAATCTAGAGATCATTTTCCTTAGGATGTGAAGGACAGTTCCAATTTTTGTTTTATCCATAAAGCAAGCTCTTTGAACTCAATATTATCTATTAAAAAAATCTATTCCTGGGCTTCCCTGGTGGCGCAGTTGTTGGGAGTCCGCCTGCCGATGCAGGGGACATGGGTTCGTGCCCCGGTCCGGGAGGATCCCACATGCCGCGGAGCGGCTGGGCCCGTGAGCCATGGCTGCGGAGCCTGCGCGTCCGGAGCCTGTGCTCCGCAATGGGAGAGGCCACGGCAGTGAGAGGCCCGCATACTGCAAAAAATAAATAAATAAATAAATAAAAATCTATTCCTTTTCACTGAAATGTGACATCACCTTTCTTATATACAGGACACTGAACACACGAGTCTGCTGTTGAGATTTCTGTCTTATTCTACTTGTGAATTTAATATTTCTATACCAAAACCACATTTATTTAAAGCTAGCATTTTGTAGAATTTCTTCATATCTTGTAGGCCAGGTCCCCTTTCATCCTTCTCCCTTTTTCTGAAATTGATTTATTTTTTCATAGACCTTTATGCTTCCATATAAATGTTAGAATAAGATTGTTGAAGTTTACAAAAATTACTCTTGAAAAATTTCATTGGATTCCCATTAAAGTATGGCTTTTGCAGAGAATTAGAATCGCTATCTCTTTGAATGTTAAGCCATCCCATCATTGAATGTGGTACAGTTTCCCTCTATTTTGATCTTGCTTTATAGCCTTGAATGAATTTTAAAACTTTCTCCATCAAGGTCTCATGAATTCTTTATTAGATTTATTTCTGTACACACTGTAGCTTTTCCAGCTATTGTAAAGGTTATATTGTTTTATTATGATGCGGTTTAGTTAGAAATGACCAGAGTGAAGAAACACCATTGCGCTGTTGACATTGCATCTCTCAGTTTTGTGGAACTCTTGTTAAATCCAATATTTTGTCTATTGATCCTGATGAGTTTTCTGTTTAGGCGATCCTATCATCTACAAATAAGGATTGCTTTCACTCTTCTTGAGATGTTCTTCTACCTCTTACTGGTCGTTCTCTTCATCTCCCCTTGGTCAGGGTATTGCCAGGAGAGTTGGTAATGGTTGTGTTTTCCTTGTTTTGGTCTTAAAGATGTAATGTCTCAAATTAATCCACTGAATATAGTGTTTGCTGTAGAACATAAGCTCATAGTTATCTGTCAGATAAAGAAAATTCCCCTTTATTTCCAGTTTTCTGAGATTTTATTTAAAAATATGTTGGATATTTCCAAGAGTGTTTTTTTTTTGGCTTCTACCCACCTAGTCAATAGTTTTTACTTTATTTAGCTTAGTATTGTACCTTGAGGTGATAAATAAATTACGTTCACAGATTTTCTGATGTTCAACCTTCTTTTCATTCCTTTGATAAACTCTGCCTATGATGATATATTATTTTTGACACAATGTTAAAGTCAATTAGAAACTATGTAAATAAGTTTATTCATAAGTGAAATGAGTCTGTACTTGGCTTCTTGAAGTGTTTTTCGACAGCTTTGGAATCAGTAGAACCCTAGGCATTTAAAATTAATGGAAGCGTTCTCATCCTCTCTCTCATTATCTGGAACAACTTGCAACTTGTGGAGACAGAAACTCTTCTTTGAACCTCTGCTGTAACTTTCATGTGGCGCTTTCTAGGCCTGGTTTTGTGGTTGTTTTGTTTTGTTTGCCCTTGGGGGGAGGTTTAATTACCATTGCAAATTTTAAACTGAAATCTTCTACTTCTTCTTGCTACAATTGGGGATATTATATCTCTCCAGAAATTTTTCCCTTTTGTATTCTGTATTTTGCAGATTTATTTCTTCCCCCCATTTCATTGATCAGATTTGCCAGAAGTTTGTATATTTAGCTAATCTTTTATAGAGAGAGCTTTTGATTTTGTTAATCTTCTCTGTTTCACTGATTTCTGTTCTTATCTGTTCTATTTCCTTTCTTCTTATTTCTTTGGGTTGCTTGTGTTTCTCCTTTTGTTTTCTCCTTGAATCGAATGCTTAGCTTATTTCTTTCATTTCTTTTCTTACTTTCTGATAATATATTTAAATACATGCAGCTGTCACTATAGTATGGTCCCATTATTTTGTATCTCTCTTATGCTTTACTCTCTATCCTAACATCTTTTTAGCAGAATGATTGATTTCTTAGTTTTTGGACGTATGGTGTTTTACTTACTTTTAATCGTCTTTTATTATTGACTTCTAATCTTATTGAATTATGCTCAGAGAATACATTATGCCTGGAGGGGTTGTTTGGGTGTTGCCCCTTCCAATCTAGTCCCTTACCTGTGGTTGTAAAAGCCCCCCGACACACACACACACATTTTACTTTGAGCTTCTTATTAATCCTGTCATTCCAGTTTTATATGTACTCACACCTTTTTGTTTTTGGCTTTTGTCCCTCTGATCTACCAGTTTCTAAGAGGGCTTTGTTAAGATCTTGGATAATAAATTTTACTGTCTCTATTTCCCCTCGTAATTCTGTCAGTTGTTACTTTATATATTGTGACGTGATATTTTAAAGGGCATATCTATTCACAACTGCTATATCTTCTTGATCTATTCTGTTCTGTCTGGATATAACATCACTCTTTGTCATTATGATGCTTTTCACCTTAACATCTATTTAGTGTAATCATGAAAAGTGTTATCTTGTATTTTTACCAATTTCTTATTGAAACAACCTTTGTAAACGCTCCCTACACCTACTTTTCAATGATTTCGTTCATTAGCTTATGCAGATTGCCATATCTGTTTTTATTTCTCACTATAAATCAGTGCATCAGCATTCTGGACTTACTCTTGGACAGTCTGCTCTCGGTGGCTGAGAAGTCATTTTCAGTGACTGAGGGCTAGAGCCATGCTAAGGATTGCAGCTCTGTCACATCTTCCAGGAAAAGAGCCACCTGTCTTTTCCCCCAGGTGCTACATGATATGAATCTGTTTTTCATTCCCTCCCTCCCTCCCTTCCTTCCCCCTTCTTTCCTCCCTCCTACTCTCCTTCCCTCTTTCCTCTCTCTTTCTTCATTTGCTTTTTACTTCTTTTTCTGAATTTTAATACAGATACATTGTAAAGGTCACAAAGCATATGTACAGGTTGATAAACAAGTAAAAAGAGATTGCCCTGTAGCCAGGACCCTGGTCAGGAGATAGAATATTACCAGCACCCCCTCCCTCTAGGTAACAAGTACAGGTAGTGAAATGTTTGTAATACGTAATCATGAAATGTTAGGTAACAGCCCTTGAGATACTCACGTCTTTGCTTTGTTGCTTTATCACCAGACATTTAGTTCTGCCCCTGATGAGCTTCATACGAATAGAATCATTACCTTGATTTCACATGGACAGAATCACATGTCTTCTTGTTTCGCTGAACGTTATGTTTTGGTGTTTCTTCCATGTCTTACATGCATTTGTATCTCACTTATTTCCAGCACAGTCTAGTAGGCATTGTGGGTTTCACTGGGTCCTTTCCCCAGATGATGGCCACTGGTCAGTTTCCAGTTTCCGGCTTTGCAAGCCAGGCTGCTGTGAGCAGTCCTACGTGTGTCTCGGCGGACATGCTAGTGAGCGTTTCTAGTGTTGCTTTTAGCAGTAGGGTGTTGCATTACAGACCGTCTGTGCATGGGCAACTTCACTAGTTAAGGTCAAATGCCTTGCAGAGTGGGCATCCTGATTAGAACTCCCACCGCCAAGGTCTGCGAGCTGTTACTGCTCCAACATCACACGATATTGACATTGCCAGGCTTTTATTAAAGGATTAATCAGTTTCTGTGTGCATTTTTAAACTTATTTTTCAATCTAGTGGGCATGTGTTTGCCAGGTCTTATTTTGCCTCTCCCTGATTACTGATTGTCATGTGCAATGTTAGCCATTCTGGTTCCTCTCTTTTTAAGTATCTGTTCCCATTCTTTTGGCCTTTCTTTTGGGTTGTTTTTCTTTTTCATTGATTGGCAAGAGTTTTCTTAAAAAAATAACATGCTTTGGATATGAACCCTTTTTTTTTGGTTACAGGTGCTGCAAATATCTTTTCTATTCTGTGTCTTATTTTTCATTATTGTAGAGTGTCTTTTCATGAACAAAAGCTCCTAATTTCACTTTAGTCGAATTCATCAATCTTTTTATATGCCTGAGAAAATCTTATCTTACCCTAGCATTAAATAATAGATTAGCTTGACCTAACAGTCTGAGCATCATTTTTCCTTTAATATGTAAAAACGATTATACCGTTGCCTGGCTTGTAATACTGACACATATGATACTAACTGGATCCTTATTCATATTTACGAGGGTGATTTTTAAAGTTTTTTTCTGGAAATGTTTAGAGTTTTTTATCTTTGATGTTTTAAAATTTATTTAATTTTGTCTAGTTTTGCTTTCCCCCTTATTTGTTACTTTAGGTCATTCTGAGTTCTTTCAACTCAAGGTCTCTTTTTTCTATTTCTTGCTAATTTTTGGTGGTCAGTTTTTTAAAGTGTTTTCTCCTCTCTGTCTTCTCTGTCCTTCTGGTACTATATGTGCTTTGGGCATTTTTATCTTCCGTGTCTCTGTTGTATTCTCCTATTTATTTGTTCCTCTCTTGGGCTTTTCTGGGACAGACCCTGGACCAGCTCCTCTGGACACTGATTTGTTCTCAGCTGCATCCATTCTGCTCTTCAAACCATCCATTCTGTTTTAAATACCAACAATTCTATTTTTCAAATTTGTCATCTCCAGTTTGTTCCTCTTTCTAACTTATTCTGGTTTTATGTCTTTAATGTCTTTTTTGGCAAATAATATGTCTTATTTCTATTTTGTCTGATATGGGTTCTTTTATATTGATCGCACTCCCTCAGTATCATTATTTGCATTGTGAGCTCACGCTCCTTGGGGACATTAGCTGCCTTAGATGGTGATGCATCCTGGAGAGGGGGCCGTGTCCCCCCCTAGCTGGTGGCCTTCCCCGGGTTTTGGGCTTGGAGGAGAGAGATGCTCCAGGAAGGAGCCTCCAGTGTCACTGTGTGTCTCCTGCCTTTGCCTTGCTTTTATAGTTTTCGGTCTCAGTGCCAACCATCTAACCCTCCAGGTCAGGAGCGGGGCAGGGGTGGTTCACTGCTGGGTCCCCTCCCCCAATGCCTAGCTCTTCTCTTCCTACCTGGTATGGCTCCCGCGTTTGGACACGTTGAGAGGGAGTAAAGGTGGAAGCCAACATGTGACCTTCATTTTAGAGGCTGTTAGAGGACCAGAGCTCAGACAGAGAGCGTGTCATTGGACCTGGAGCATCATGGGGGGAGCTTCCGACTCACGTGAGGTCAGGGCAGGTGAATGGCCCTGGGTAATTCCGGGGTCTGTGAGTGACCTCATTATGGGAGGAAAGAGGCTCCCTCCGCCACCTGCAGCTTCACCTGATCCCGTGTGCACTATGGAGACTTTGCTGTTCCAGTTACTCTACTGCCTGGAATGGGGAGGGACAGTCCAGGGCTGTGGGAGGCTGGTGGAGAAGGGCCAGAGGGCTGGCTCCCAGCCTGGAGGCAGCTCTCACGCTGGCGAGGTCTGCCCGCTCCAGCCTCTGCTTCCTCTCAGGACGCCAGCCGAGGAGGTTGCCATGCACATCAGCCTGGGGACTCCGCCTGCCCCAAACCTCCAAATACAGAATACAGGTGCATTTTGTGGGGGTCCGTCCTGATCAGGGGCAGTTTCTGAACATCCATCGTTAGGGTTTGTGTTGTTCTGGGGGAAACGAACCCAAAGACTTACCTGCGAAACACAGAGGCAAGATTTCCCTCCATCTATTCCTCCTGCCCAGAGTTCGGAGTCGATGTGACGAATTCGGTGTGCTCCATCGCAGTTTGGGGACGGTGGTTCCAGTATGCAAAGTCGCCGCCCTCACCTCCACAGCGCATCACATCATGCAGCATGAATCTTGCGGCCGTGGTTTTCCAAGTGCACACGCCACGTTAGCTGCGCGTCTCTCCTCCGCAGCCTCGGTGTCTGGAGTTGTCCGGATAATCTTATCTCCGGACCTGAGCCCCGCCGCTCTCTCAGCGAGCCGAGCGGTTGCACGGGTTACTTTCTTCTCCTTCCTTGGATGCTGGATCCATGATGCCTGGATGATGGGGCCACGCCAGTCAGGGTGAGGAGGGAGAAATCCAGGGGCAGTTGGAAAGGAGAAACTCCAGACCGGTGTGAACAGGTGGATCGCACCTGGGGCGCAGACGGGTGCTGAGTCCCTCTTTGGCTGCTGAGCACAGTCGAGCGGATCCTTCTCCAGGGTTCTTTTCCTTCTGTGGCTTGGCCAGTCTGCGGGGATCATGGGGAGAGAGGTCGAGCTGCTGTACGGGCATCCTGTCTGCACTTTCTGGACCGCAGCCATCAGTGTTTGCAGCACTGGGAAAGGCGCGAGTCTCTACCGGGCTGGTGTCTCCCAGTTCAACAAGCAGCGATGGAGCCTCAGCTCAGGACCAGGCGAGGCGCTGCGCAGTGTGGACCCACCTCCAGCGGTGCATTAACCTTGCGCATGCGTGCACCCACAAGTACAGGCACACGCATAAGCAAAGCTGTATCTATACCCTCACTCTTCTGCTTAAAACAATGCAAGGCTCCCCATGTCTAGAAGCTGCAGCTCCTAACATGGCAAGCAGTGCCTTTTACCCTTTGCCCTCTGTTGACCTCTTGAAGCCCAGTGCCTTGCCGGGCCTCCCTGTTTGTGCTCCAAGAACAGCAAGCCACATGCAAGTCCCCCAAAGCCACATTGTTTCAGATGTCTGTGTCTTCGTCCATCTTTCCCGCAAACTCTTATTCATATCCCAAAACTCAGCTCAGAATGCCCTCCTTGGCGGTCTTCTTGCATCCAGAGAGGCACAGTTCATAGTTCCCTCCCCGACCCCGACAGAAAGCTGCCATTCCCCTGTCGGCCCTTTGGATAATAATTGATCTCTACCTCGGGTTGGTAGGCTGGTCTCTTCTTTGAGAGAAGGCTCAGGAGGCCGCCTGCGAAGGGTGGGTGCCAGACTGAGCCCAGAGCCAGGGGTGGGTGGTGGTACTGGGGGTTTGGAGGAAGGACTGCCCCTCTGACACCTCACCCGACATTTGATTTCATTCCAGCAAGCTCCCCAGTCTTGACTCTTTTCAGAGAGTTAAAGGGAGGACCTCTTAGATATTTATTTACTTCCCGTTAAAGCTCAGTGGCTGCACAAGAAGGTGTTTATTTTAAGATTTACATTGTAGGTGGCGCCCCCCAGGCCGCTGGGTCGGCATTTGTCTGCAGTCTCCACTTCAAGCGCCCCCTGCATGGTGGTGTTTTCTTTCACCAGGTGACAGGGGTGCTTTAGCCGTTTTGGACATCACTGCTAGATTTTGAGGGATTAAAAATCGCTAAACACACAACTTCCCCCCAGTGGAGAAATAAAAGGGAGCCCCTTTTCTTACCTCCTTGCAAATCCTCCCTCCACCCTGCTAGAAAATATTCCAGAGCTCCGTGATTTGGGGCTGGGGCAGGGCTGGGTGTAGCTAAGGGTGGGCTGCAGGGAGCTGTGTGTGGGGAGGGGCAGCTCCTTCACTGCCACTTCCTGATTTGCCCTGCCCCCACCCGCTGCACAGAAAGCGACCCCAGGATTCTGGGGAAACATCTCTGACTAATGGCAAACCCAGCGCTGCTCCTGCATGCCTCCCTCCTACCACTCCATCCCCCATACCGTTACCAGAATCATCTAGAAGGCAGATCCGATGAGGTCCACCCTGCTGGGAACCCGATGAGGTCCACCAGACCTTTCCCAGCCCAGCTCCTGCCCGCCTGCCCACCTGCCCCATCCCTGCCATCCTACCCCTGGTGCTTCACCTCCAGCCAGATGGAGCAACTTGGTGCATTTTTCATCATTTGTGGTGGAGGAAAGGGTTTTTTTTTTTTCTGTCCATAACAGACGGTATTTTGAAAATTACAGCAAAAAGAAATCACTCAGAAAATGAAATCAAAGGCATACAAAACAGACACCATGCTTTTACTAATAATTTCAACAGACATAAAATTACTCTGTCAATTTTCTATAAACATTTCTAAATGCCTGCTCTCAATTTTTGTTCTCTCACCACGCACCGTGACAACTGTTTTGGGGACCAGCGGGGCCCCACAGACTGCACTGGGGAAGGGGCAGATGGAAGCTTCTAGAAGACCCGGTACTGTCTTGACCAAGGGTTGCTCCTGCCACATCCTCTGCTAGGCCCTCCCTGCCCACCGTGGACCACCTGACTCTCACTCCCTTCCCAGTTTGGTAGTCTCCCTCCTGCATCTTCCTGGACACCCTGTCCAAGCCGAGTCCCCTCCCTCTGTGCTTGTGTGGGACTGCTGATCCCTTCCCCAGGGCACGGGGCATACAGTGGTGCTCACAATGTGTTTCCTAAGTGAATGGATGTGCACCTGAACGCAGAAAGATCCAGGTGGCACTTTAGATCAGTGTTCCTCAAAGTGTGGGCCAGGACCTGCACGCCACTTCCTGTTCAAAGCTCATGGTGGCAAGTGAATGCTTCCCTACTGTGATCCAGGGAAGGATACAGCTTTGGCTCCATGGGATCTACGAGGTGATTTACAAAGACATGTGGCATCGTTTGCCTACATGCCAGGAATGTATGCTGTGCTTTTGGTGTCCATTTGTCTAGTCTAATGAGAAGCATTAATGTGATGGCCCTTAGCATATGGCAGGTATGGCATTAAAACGATTATTATAACTGGAATCCATATGTTGAAAAAGTTACACAGAGGCACAGTAGATATAAAAAAGGCCCAAATTAAACTTCTAGAGATGAAAACTACAATGCGTGAGGTGAAAAGTGTAGTGGAACAGGTGAAGAGCAGATTAGACCTCACAGAAGACATTAGCTTGAAGGCGTTCCTATAGAAACCATCCAAGATGAAACAACGAGAGAAAAGAGGAAACTTTGGGACACTTTTCATTAAGGAGAATTCTACTGTTTAGCTAGATGACATTTTGATGATCTATTCAACAGTGGATGGACATTTGGCTTGTTTCCAGCTATGGGCTTTCACAAAGCTGCAGGGAAATTTCCAGTGCAAGTCTTTGTGTAGATAGACGCTTTCATTTCTCTTGTGTAGAATTGCTGGGTTTATAATAAGTTTATGTTTGACTTTTTAAGAGATTGCCAGTTATTCTAAAATGACTGTGCCTTTTTATATTCCCACCAGTTACGTATGAAGGGTCCTGTTTCTTTCTCCTCTCTAAAACCTGATATTGTCTGTCTTATTGATTATAGCCATTCTAGTGGGTGTGAAGTGGTATCTCATTAATTTGCATTTTAATGCCTAACGATGATGAGCATCTTTTCATGTGTTTAAAACCATGCAGTTCTTCATTATTAAAGTATCTATTCAAATTTTTCCCCTTTAAAAAAATTGGGCTGTCTTATTTTTGAGTGGTAAAAATTCTTCATATATTCTGTCTATAAATTCTTTACCAGATAATAATTTGTACCTATTTCCCCCAGTCTTTGGTTTGTCTTTTAATGGTTTCTTTCAAAGAGCAAAGGTTTTTAATTTTGGCGGAATCCAATTCATCAAATTCATTTTTATAGATTGTGCCTTTGGTGTCACAATATTTAAGAAATCTTTGCCTCAGCAAAGATCACAGAGATTTTCTTCTAAGTTTTCTTCTCAAAGATTTAAAGTTATAAGGATGACAATCAGGTCTCTGATACATTTTGAGTTAATTTTGCATATGGTGTGAGGTAAACATCCAAGTTCCCCTCCCCCTCCCAATGGACCCTGAATGTTAGGATTTATTTCTAGATTCTTAATTCTCTTCCAGTGCTCTATATGTTTATCCTTATGCCAATATCACATATTATTTTTAAAAAGTAATTAATTAAATTAATTTTTGGCTGTTTTGGGTCTTCGTTGCTGTGCGTTGGCTTTCTCTAGTTGTGGTGAGCGGGGGCTACTCTTTGTTGTGGTGCGTGGGCTTCTCATTGCAGTGGCTTCTCTTGTGGTGGAACACAGGCTCTAGGTGTACAGGCTTCAGTAGTTGTGGCTCGTGGGTTCAGCAGTTGTGGCTTGTGGTCTCAGTAGTTGTGGCTTGTGGGCTCTAGAGCGCAGCTCAGTAGTTGTGGTGGATGGGCTTAGTTGCTCCGCGGCATGTGGGATCTTCCTGGACCAGGGATCAAACCCATGTCCCCTGCATTGGCAGGCGGATTCTTAACCACTGTGCCACCAGGGAAGCCCCTCACATATTATTGATTACTGTAGCATTAGAGTAACTTTGGAAATTGGGAAGAATAAGTCCTCACACTTTCTTCTTTTTCAAAATTACTTTTGCTATTTTAGGACATTTACATTTGCATAAATGCTTTAGGGTCAACATATCATAATATAAAAAAGGCCTGGGAGTATTTTATTTGAGATTTCATAGGATCTGCAAATCAATCTGAGGGAAAATCACCATCTTAACAATATGGAGTCTTTCAATCTATGAACATGGAATGTTTTTCATTTATTTAGATCTTTAATTTATCTCAGCAGCTTAACAGTTTTCAGTGTACGAGTTATGCTTTTTTGTTAAATTTATTACATATTTTATTCTTTTTGATGCTATTTTGAGTGGAATTATTTTTTTAAATTTCATTTTCAATTAGCTCATTCCTGGTATGCAGAAATACAATTAATTTTTGTGTATGGAAATTGTATCTTGTGACCTTGATGAATTCATTTATTTGTTCTGTTGGGTTTTTGATGACTACTTAGTATTTTCTACATATGGAATCATATGGTTTATGAATTATATACATGAAGAAGAAACTGGAAAACTAAAGGGAGAAAGATATATCCATAATCTTATGTGGAGATTTTAACACCCATATTTCACTATTTTAGAACAAACAGACACAAAATCAATAAAGTTATGGAAGGTTTAAGAAAAAACAACTCTATCAACAAACCTGATCTATTGATGTTTGTAAACACTCTGTTTAACAATTGCAGTATACACATTCTTTTCCTCTGTGAATAGGAAGTTCACAGGATGGAATGACCATATGCTGTGGCATAAAATATCTCAGTAAATTTTGTAGGATTGAAATAATAAATATATTCTCTGGTCACAATACCATTAAATAGAGGAAGAGGGAATAATTTACAAATCATTTTATGATGCCAGCATAACCATGATACCAAAACACGACTAAGACATTACAATTAAATTAGAAATTAACTAATGATAAAATACCCAAATAGTTGGCAAGTGGGTACACAGTTACAAATAACCCATGAGTCAAAGAACAAATCACAATGAAAATTAGAAAACATTTTAAAATAAACCAAAATGAAAGCACACATATCAAAATTTATGAACCAAGGTTAAAACAATGCTTAGGAGAAATTGATAAATTTAAATGCATAATTAGAAGGGAATAAAAAATTTAAGTTAATGATCTACCTTAAGAAGCTAGAAGAAAAAGAGCAAATTGCTTCCAAAGAAAGTAGTATAATAAAAACAATAAAGGTAAGAGCAGAATGAAATGAAATAGAAAACCTGCAATTAAGAAATTAACAAAGTGAGTGTGATGAATTGGGAGATTGGGATTGACATGTATACACTGATGTGTATAAAGTGGATGACTAATAAGAACCTGCTGAATAAAAAAAATAAAATTTAATTTAAAAAAAGAAATTAACAAAGTGAAAAAAAGTTATTCGAAAAGGTTAACAAAATTGGTAAAACCTTAGCGAGACAGATAATAAAGAACATACACACACACGCAAGGGAGAGCGGGTAGGGAAAACTGCAAATGGTCAATATTACAGTGAAAGCAAGAGATCGCTGAAAGGTCTACAGACGTTCAATGAACAGTAAGAGAATATTATGAACATCTTTATGCCAGTTGTTTTTACAAATTAGATATAATGAATAAGTTTCTTGAAGACACATTACTTATAAAAAAAGAAGAAATAGAAACTCGGAATAGCCTTATAATAACATTGAATTCACAAGTAAATACCTTTTTGCAATGAAAACCCTAGGCCAGGGTCTGAATAATAACACTAGTGTAAGAGGTATTTCCAATCTCACACACTATTTCAAAATATAAAGGAAAGAGGATATGCTGCAAATCATTGCATGATGCCAGTGTAAACTTGAAACTAAAGCCTAACAAAGGTATTACCAAAAAATAAAATTATAGACCAATAGTCCTCATCATATAGGCACAAAAGACCTAAACATGACATTAGCAAATAGAATACAGTAGTATATAAAAGTATGGTATGCCGTGACTAAATGGGGTTTATCCCAGGAACGCAGTGTTTGTTTAACATTCAAAAATCAATCAGTGTAATTCATTGCCTCAACAAATAAAGGGCATGTGTGAAAAACCTACAGCTAACATGATACAATGGTGAAACACTGAATGCTTTTACCCTAGAGTCAGGAACAAGGCACAGTGTCTGCTTTTATCACTCTATCTACCATTACACTGGAGGTCCTAACTAGAGTCAGGAAGCAAGAAAAACATAAATGGCATAAATATTTGAAAGGAAAAAGTAAAACTATCCATGTCTAGAGACAGCATTATTGTCTACATAGAATTTTCTTAAGCAATCTTAAAAAACACAAACAGATAATTAAGTACACTTCACTGTGGTCATGGGAGACAAATCAACATAAAATCCTTTTCAATATATAATAGCAGAAATCAATTGGAAATGATTTTTAAAAGCAATTTAATTTATAACAAGAAAAAGTATTTAAGGATAACTTTAACAAAAGACACATGTGACCTTTTTGTGTGAAAAATACAAATACGACTTATAGATTTAAAGAAGAGATAAATAAATTCAGATATAGACCATATTCATCGATTGGGAGAATCAATGTTGATAATAGGTCAGTTCTCCCCAGACTGATGTATAAATTAAATTCAGTTTCATTCAAAATCCAACCTCTCTCTCCTTCTCTCCCCACCTCCTTCCTCCTTCTTCTTCTCTCTCTTTCTCTTTCTCTCTTTCTTGGTAGTAATAAGTGACTCTAAAATTTACAGTAACATGCAAAGTAACTAGAATAAAGTATTTTTAAGAAACTAAGTTGGAAGCCTCATAACTGTTGTCAGTACTTCCTATAAGGTGACAATAAATAGGACAGTGTGTTGATCGTATACATTTAGATGCATAGATCAATGAAATAATAGAGAATCCAGATCGACTCACACATATAAGGTCAACTGATTTTTCACAGAGATGTCAAGGTAATTTAATGGAGAAAGGAAAATCTTTTTAACAAATAGTACTCTAATAATTGGATATCCATGTAGAAAAAAATGGAAACAATCCCTATGTCACACCCCTCACAAAAATTAATTGTGATTATAGTCCTGCATTGTAAAACCTATAAGTGTGAAGCTTTTAAAAGACAACCAAAGAGTGTAATTGTGATTTTGGAGTATGCAAAATTTCTTATCAGGATACAAAAAACAATAACCATAAAGGAAAATAAATGAACAATTTGAGCTTCCTCAAAATTAAAAGCTTTTTCTCATCAAAAGACACCATTAAGAAAATGAAAGGCAAGCCACAGACTGGGAGAAAATATTGGCAACACAATATGACGATACAGTACAAACTTTTATCTCAAGCCAAATAGCTTATTTTACATGACATATAAGAATATCATTTAAATCAGTTACAAAAGGTCAAGAAAAAGTAGAAAAAATGTTGAATGACTCGCATAGCTACTCCACAAGTGACGATATACCAATATGTGTCAATAAGTACATGGAAAGGGTTAAAAACTTCAATAGTAAAGGAAACACAGCTAAATCCACACTGAATACCACTTCCCATCCATATTAAAGATGGACAACATCAAAGGTTGTCAAGAATGCAGATTTATGAGAATCCCCATATGTTGCTGGTGGAAGTGGGAAGTGATACTATCATTGGGGAGAGCTATTGGTCAATTTCTTGTAAATTTTAGTGTATGTTTGGCCATCGTTTCAAAGGGAAATGTATAATGAAAATTGAAAACAAATGTAGGCTCACTCTAAGTTATAGTAGACCATCCACATTTCCTTTTTTCAAAAATTTGAGGTAAAATTTGCATGCTTTGAAATGCAGAGATGTGGATCGTATTTTAACACACACGCCTCTCAAGGTTTAAAACATCTTCATCACCTCAGGAGGCTCCTCACCACCGCCCAGTCACTCCCACCCTTATAGGCAATCACTGTGGACTAGTTTTGCTTGCCTATCCTTGAACTTTGTATAAATGTAGTCACAGAGTATGTGCTCTTTTGGGGTCTGGCTCCTTTCACTCACAATGTTTGGACGTTCATCCATGTTGTTCCATGTAGCAATAATTCATTATTTTTGTTTCTAAGGAGTACGTTATTGCATTAGTGTTCCAAAAATGATTCCCTTCTCCGGTTGATGGCTGTTTGGGTTGTTTGCAATCCTGGGCTTCTATGAATAAAGGGAATATAGCACTCATTTATAAGTCTTCTGAGAAAGTATATTTTTATTCCTCTTACAGCAGAATTGCCAAAAATAAAATAAATAAGTTAATTAATTAAAATACGGGTGCCATTCTTTCCTCCACAGTGAGGAAGGGGGATCCACGGCTCATTCTCCCAGCTCTGTCTCAGTGGTGGACAACTTGACCAGAGCCTATCCTTCCCGGGAGCAGTTCTCTGGGAGACTCTACACAGGATGATGGAGTTTTCTGATGTTAATATTAGGAAACAAGAAGCAGCCAACAATGCTCCTTTTGTGAGGGGATAAACTTTTATATAAAGGTATAAACATTGTCTTTTTAAAAATTTTATTTATTTTTAGCTGTGTTGGGTCTTTGTTGCTGAGTGTGGGCTTTCTCTAGTTGTGGCGAGTGGGGGCTACTCTTTGTTGTGGAGAAAAGTTGTGGCTTCTCGACACAGCCTCCCTATTCTCTCAAGTTTGCCCCATCCAATTGTATGTAACTCTCATGACTTCCTGCAGTTGCACCGCCCCCAACGCCAGTCCGTTAGGGGGAAATAGAAGAACACATGTAATCACAGCACCAGGAAGAAACGGTGTGAAGTATCTAACACTGCAGGGAGCACTGCAGGGGCACAGGGAGGATGGGTCAGTTTCTGGCTAGGGACCAAAGGGATGCTGAGGGAAGAGGTGGCCTTTATGTTGGGCCTTGAATAAAGGAGTGAGATTTGGACAATGGCAGGATTGATGGAGACAGAGAACTGCAAGAACAGGGGTAGGGAATTGGGAATCGTGGGGTTTGTTAACTGTCTGCCAGATGGACTTCTGTCTATGTCAAAGTATTCACTCGGTCATTCATTCTTTCATTTATTTCTTCACAGGTATTTATTGAGGTCCTACTAAGTGTGAGCCCATGCCGGGCAGTCTTAATGAAATGGTTAATGAGATTGGCAAAACCCCTGTCCTCATGGGGCTTACAGTTCAGCAGGGAAGATGGACATTGCTTTCTAAAATCACACTGCTCATTGTAAAATCGAGCAGTGATAAATGCCGTGGCTGAACTTCCTGGGACTACTGAAAATGAACTGCTGTGGATGGAAGCAGACAGATTTGGGTTTGAAATCCGGCTCCTCATTCACCAGCTCTGTAATCTTGGCAAGTTACTTTCTGAGCTCCCATTTGGTCAGTGTGCGTGGGGATAGCATCTATTTGCAATGCTGTAGAGGACTCAGGAAGAGAGTGTATCTGATTTGCCTGGCACGAGCACGATACCAGCAACAGTCCTCCTCTTGTATTGCTACATGAGGGTTGCTTTTATTAGTGAGAAGATGCTCAGAAGTACCTGTTTCTGGGAGCTCAGACACATAGACGGGGTGAGTTATCCGGGAATGTGTTTGGCTCAGAGCCCGCTTTACAAAAAGAAAGGAAAAGGTAACCTCCTTGTGACGTCAATCACTCAACCTTCTTTGGATTCAACCCATGTTTTTGTTCAAGGGCCTGAGAGATGCCAGCGGCAGAATGATAGATACAAGTGGGATGGAGGAGCCCCAGGCCCTGTGTCAGTCTCGCCATCTGTGTGTGCTGTGTAAGGTGTGGTGGGAGGGGGAGGCCAGCTCGGCATGGAAAGGTGAGGGAAGGACCCTCGGATGACCTGGGGCTGGAGCTCAGTCTTGAGAGACTAAAAGGGGTTTCTGGGTAGATCTATCAGGCCAAGGAATGCCCAGCTGGACACCAGGGATGCTGCAAAAGGACAGGGTAGGAGACCCTGGCGTTGGTGCAGTTTCTTCCAAGAACCGGCGGCAGAGTTTGCACGATGACAGCTGGGGGCAGGCAGGTCTATGAATCATATGGTCCTGGTATCGTCATTCGTACCTTAGATACGACTGTGATTCGCAGGGAAATAGGCTGGAGAATCAGTTCAAATCCATTCAGAGAGTCTGTCCCACCCTTATGGTGTCAAAAAAGGGACATGTGTAACCACTGAGCTGAGGGTCCCTGTGGTCCTTTCAGGGGACAGAACGGGGACAGCTCAGGTGGAGCCTGCAGGGAAGACCGCGGCCACCTGGATCTTTCCTTGCCACCTGTGCTTCTCAGGGGCTCCTGAGAAATGAGCTGTGCCAATGTCAGCCCCGTCTTGCCCTGGCGACCTGAAGCCAGGTATGCCAGGTATGACGGGTATGACAGGTATTCCAGGCAGGCCAGGAGTGTGGTTCTGAAGTGTTGACAGAAAACAGGGAGATCAGCTCAGTGCTTTGTGACCGCCTGGAGGGGTGGGATAGGGAGGGTGGGAGGGAGGGAGACGCAAGAGGGAAGAGATAAGAGATATGGGAACATATGTATATGTATAACTGATTCACTTTGTTATAAAGCAGAAACTAACACACCATTGTAGAGCAATTATACCCCAATAAAGATGTTAGGAAAAAAAAGAAAAGAAAGGAAAAGAAAAAATTCATTTGTACTTAATTAAAAGATTTCTGAATATGGGTGTTATCCTAAATGACCCTGCCGCCTGCCTAGTCTCTCCACGGAGAACAAGATGAGGAATCGGATGAGGAATCTCTGGGTCTGCTTTTTGCCTAGCAGGGGGTGGAGGAACGCACGTTTAGTAAGGGCACAGGATTAAGGATGACACGCTCTTCCCAGCTGCTCCAATCACTGGGCAATTTGCTTTAAATAGGATCCAAGTGTCTCCTCTTAGAACAAGAGCAATTTCATAGAAATTTGCTTGGTTGAGACCCCGGCCGGGCCCGGCTCCAGTGGGGAGCCACTAAGCCTTGCCCTGCATCTCCTGGCCCCATCCCGCGTCAGCCCTCAGACTAGGGGTGGCTGAGTCATCGTCTTGGCTGGAGTTTAGGATGGGCCTGGAGCCCCGTTATTTAATTCTGGGTGAGTCAGGAGAAGTTGAGGGGTGAATACCCGCGTACTGTGAGCACAGTTTATTGCTGGCATGAGTCACACTTGAGTTGTATTTAAAGGGGGAAAGAAACTGGATGTGGGAAATCAAATTAACTTGCCAGACAACTCAGTTAAAACGCAGAGGGAGGCTGTGAGGGGTGGGCTCAGAGCCAGGGGCAGGGGCAGGGGACTCGTCTGTGGTCAGAGAGACGTGAGTGAGCCCCGGCCGTAGCGGGGGTGTCAGGAGACTGGTCAGCAAAGTGTGCAGAGGAGCCTGAGAGAATCCACGGATCTTCAGTGTCACCTGTTCGCTCTGGAACCAGCCTCACCAGATGCAGGAGGTGGGAGGCATACTTCCGGATCGTCTGGCGGTTCTGGGATCTTTGCTAGGTGTTTCCATGTTGCATTGCTCATCTTTTCCACAGTCCTTCAATGTTGCTGTTATTAACCTCCCTTTTTAAAAAAAAAAATTTTTAATTGAAGTATATAGTTGATTTACAGTATCGTGTAAGTTTTAGGTATACTGCACAGCAATTCAGTTATACATACATATATATGTATATATATATATGTATATACATATATTCTTTTTCAGATTCTTTTCTCTTACAGATTATTACATAATACTGAGTAGAGTTCCCTGTGCCATTCAGTAGGTCCTTGTTATTTATCTATTTTATACATAGTAGTGTGTATATGATAATCCCAGCCTACTAATTTATCCCTCCCTCACCCCCTTCCCCCTTTGGTAATCATAAGTTTGTTTTCTATGTCTGTGAGTCTATTTCTGTTTTGTAACTAAGTTTATTTATATCATGTTCTTAGATTCCACATATAAGCGATATCCTATATTTGTCTGTGTCTGGCTTACTTCACTTAGTATGATCATCTCTAGGTCCATCCATGTGGCTGCAAATGGTGTTATTTCATTCCTTTTTATATTACTCTCTCTTTGGAGACAAGGAAACTGATGGAAGGAGAGGAAGTAACTTACCTGTGGCCCCAGAGGTCTCAGGTGAAGGAGCCAGGATCACACAGGGGTCCCATTCCAGAGACATAGCCTGCACACCCCAGCTGGCGCATCCCCCCAGCTCTCTCTGTCTCTGTGTCTGTCTCTCTCAGGACTTCATAGGCATTTGTGTGGACGCCTCATTAAACTCTCTTTCCATCTGACCCCCAGAATGACTTCTGCCTGTGGCAGCTCTGGGGTGACGGGTTCTCCCCCACCCGCCCTCTGAAGGCCCGGCACTTAGATTGGCAGAAGATGTACTCCCCACCCTCCTGGCAGCCAGCCTGGCAGAAACACAAGCTTCCAACCGTTTTCTCTGAAGGAATGTCCATGTTTGGGCTGGTAAGTGGCCACCTCTCCTTAGCTGTGTAGCCCAGAGAAGGAGTGCAGAGGTAGGGTGTGCCGTGGACCACTTCTCTGCACCTCTGAACACAAGGTGGGGGGCATCTGACCTTGGATCTTAGCTGTGATTCTGGGAGGAACACATCCCACTGTAGCAGGGGTTCCACGCGTGTCTGCCCCATGCTCCCCATTGGAGAGACATCTCTGTGCAGAGGACGGTGTTCGTCCATGTCAGTCTTTATTCCACATGTGCCTTGTGGGTGCTCACACGGTGGGGCTTTCATGAGAGACGAAGCATGGCCCTAGTGGTTTAGGCTCCGGGCTGCCGTGAGCAGAGTGATGGGGTGGTAGGAGGCCTTTCACCCTGTCCTCCGCCCCCAGGATTACTGAGAGCTTGCAGTTCTGCTCTGCACGCCAGCATCACCGTGGGTTTAAATGTCCTGGGTGAGGAGCAGGTTGTCATTCAGAACAGACTGTTCTTCCTCTTGAAGACTGCTTTGAAAATGGTGAGTTATTTTCCGGGTCTTTTCCAGTAAATCAAAACTTTCGCTGTCCTGTAAACCCCGAGCATCTTAGTCTCATGTGCTCCTCGTATATTGTTCTATGAGATTTTGATGTTATCCCGGCGGGCCTGACAAAGACACACTGCAGATGGTGGCCTCCCGGGGGACATTAGATCAAGCCCGCTGTATCTCTTCATTGTCGGTTCATCGCTTTCGGAAGGAGCTCCGCTGTGAGTTTTCAGGGTTGCTGCCGTTCTTAAAAGGGTTGCTCTCTCTGCTCTGGAAACCTGAGAGCCAGAAGCAGCTCTCTTGACCGGAGCAACAGCGATCATCACTTCAGGGGAAAGCTTGTGATTTGCCGGCGACCCTTTTCTTCTCTTGTCCTCAGCTTTCTAGGCTGGGGCAGGACAGCTATGGTCTGAGGGCAGGAGGTACCAGCGTGTTTTAGCAGCTGGACTCAGTGGGGGAAATCTAGGTAGTAAGCGGGTCCCTGGGATCTCCATGTGGTCCTTTGATTTCCTGATGCTGTCACCTGTCTCCTGGGCGGGGGTCCCAGGCTCTGGAACTGGCCCCAGGTGGACACGGACCCTCAGGTGAGCCCAGGAGCACTTGTACTCATTCTGTCTTCCACCCCCAAGATCTGACCTGTGGGGATGGGGACAGGGGAAGGACATGGGAGCTCCAAGCTGTGAGATGGCCACCTCATGACCCAGGCACTTTAGGAAACAGCAGGGTCCGGTGGAGACCACTGAGGTGTTGGGGTCTGATGGACTCCAGTTCAAGTCTCTGTTCCATTACCCACAAAGGCTCACTTGTGTCTAAAAATGGAAGGTCTCTGCGTCCCAGTTGCCTCATCTATAAAAGAATGGTGATTGTAGAATCAGAAGTAATTGTAGAATAATATCTCTATAAGCAATTCTGTGTGTGTAAGGGAGTTCTGAGCGTGGGCTCCACCCAACCCTGTCCAGGAGGGTGGGTGACATACCACCGGAGCAGCAGAGCCTCAGGCAGACTGTCACGTCCACGTCCGCATGGAGCCATGGTGGAGGGGGAGGGGACCCAAGGTGCCCCCTGTCCTGGGGGCATGGCACCCACCTCCCTGAGGCTGGGGGCTTAACAAGGTGGCAAACACGCATGAGCTATCTCTGGGTGCAGTGAAAAATACCATTAGTGACAGACGGACAGAGCAGCCCTTCTCAAACTCTGGAGCGGTTACACATCCCCTGGGCACTGTGTTAACATGCACTGCGTTAATCTAGGCCTCGGGCCAGGGTGGCGTCTGAGACAGTGCACTTATAACTACATCCTGCAGCTGCTGGACGGAGGGCCACCTGCCTGGAGGAGGGCACAGAGGCTCTCTGTGAGCTGGGCATTCCCTGACCTGTGACATGTGGCATTTGTTTACTCCGATTCTGGGGATTGAGGCCGTGGAAGTAATGGGCCATCTCTGCAGAGGGGGGCTTTGGGAGCTCCTCCCAGCCTCCATCCCCTCCGTGTTGCCGCATGTACAGTGCATGGCTGATGGCTCCTCAGCCTTCCAGCCTCCACGGCCGCCCCCTTCGCACCCCATCCTGGATGCATGAAGCCCAGCCCATCATTCCTTGCTGGGCTGAGCTCTCAGGTGCAGCCAGCCTGGTGAGAGGGCGGCCGTCCCCGCCCCTGTGGGAAGTGGGGCTGTGCCAAGGGACACTTTTCAAGGGCAACTGCATGGGCTGCTTTGTCTTGTCAAGTTCCCGCCCGACCTTGACTTTACAGAGAACCCCATCCCATCCCGTCCAGGGTCGGGGAAAGCTGTGTGCGTGTGTGTGTGTGTGTGTGTGTGTGTGTGTGTGTGTGTGTGAACATGCCAGTGTGAGGGCACACACACTCCTGAGTGCCCTGTCCTGCCTGCACCTGTGCTGGAGAAGTAGGAAAGTCTCCCAGGAATTTACAAGTGTCTTTCTTCATTTCCCGCTCTGCTGACTATGATTCAATCAATACCCGGGCCCACAGAGAGAAGTGCAGTTTTCTTCCTTCCCTCTTCCCTCCTTCCCGCCTTCCATGTTTAATAGCCTGGAGGTTTACTTATTGCAAAAGCTTTTTTTTTTTTTAACCAAAATAAATGTTCTTTGCTTTTCTCCATTCCCATTAATTGTGATTTATAAGAATTTAAAAGTCTTCCACAACAGCATTTGTATCTGGAAGCCATAAATCTCAGGAAGTAACGTTCTCTCAAAACACACACACACACACACACACACACACGCATATCAGGCACACTACACACCAGACACACACACACCAGACACAAATACACACACACACACTAGACACACCAGACACACCAGACACACACACACACACACACCACTTGATCCCAAAGCAGTTTCCCAGGTCTTCACTTTTGCTCTTCCCCAGCCTGGGCTAGAGGCAGGGCAAATGTTGATGTCACTTTTGTGATGGGAAGCATGGGGCCTCATTCATGCAGCACCACGGCAGGGATACGAGCCTCCAGATCCAGGCATTTTTCTCTCTGCCCAGAGACCTGACCAAGAACTGAAGGCAGGGTCCGTGCTTTCTCACCGGCAAACACGATCCAGTATAAGCCTTCAACTGATTGGATGAGGCCCACCACATTATGGAGGGCAATCTTCTTTACTCAGAGTCCACTGACTATAGCTGGTAATCACAACTGAAAGATGCCTTCACAGACACATGCGTGCTGGTGTTGAGCCGAACATCTGGGCATCACAGCCCAGCCAAGTCAGCACACGGAACAAACCATCACACTGTGTGCAGCCCTACAGCAGTGCGAGGTAGCGGGGCACACTCCACACGGAGCGAATACTTTTAGCTCTCACCAAGGGGAAACTCACTGTCTGCTGAGTTGTTTAAGGGACTTGATAGATTGAAAAGTGTTCAGGGAATTAAGCCATTGACATTAAGAACCTAATACAAACAGTGTACACTATCGTATAGCATTTCAGGACAAAGTCTTGCTGAAAAAACAATGTTTTGTCTGGATTAGCACTCAGTAAAGTCCCTCCTGGTTCTAATTTCTATGATCCCGTTGTGTTATTGGGCTTTTTAGGCAAAAAGCAACATTTGAGGATAATACAGAAAGCAAAACCTAGATACATGTGAGATTATGAGCATATGTGAGGGTCTTACTACTTGGAAGCATTTTGTGTGCCTGTGCCCTAGTGTGGACACGCACAGTCGCCCAGCTGGAGCTTCATCCTCACGGCTAGTGTGACGCCCTGTCTCCACGTGAAGCAGTTCTTCACGGAGCTGGTGTTTTCACAAAGATGAAATAATTACCAGTGAAGTGGATGGAGAACCTCATGACTTTTCCTTTTCCTCTGTCAGACTCTCAAAAATGTTGAAAAAAACCCACCAATATTGATATATTTTTTACACATTTCTTTCTTATTTGTTCAGAGAAAATACTTTTTTTTCAACCCAAATCATTGCACAGGTAAATTTCCACAACAGACTTTTCTTGAAGAAGAACGATGCTGGCGTATCCTAGCGCCACTGTGATTTTCTGCACGAGCTGTTGACGGCCCTTGGAAGTCTCTAGCGGTGGACATTTCTAACCAGTCAGATGGGGCTTCAGGATATACAAAGGCACTTGGGAATTATTAATTTTTATTGTTGGAACCATTGCCTATGCTTAGAGTAAACAAATGCTTGATTACATTGGACAAAATTTAATTAAAAAATTTTACCAGTAATTCACGTGAATTTCACAAATATAGTTCACATTTGAATAACTTCCTCATTCAGATTATGTTCCCTGACCCAAGATGAGGCAATATGATATTTTCATGACTCTAAAACTCTCATAGAAAATGGATGGAGTTGCACAGTTACGCTCTGGAAGGCTTCTCAAATTCTCCGTACTTGTGCAGAAACGGGCAGGCTTCTGCCTCCTTTTGGAACGTAAAAAGAAAGAGTGAAATAAAAACAGTAAGGAATTTTCCCGGCAGTGCTTGAACCAAAGAGATTTGAAATCTCTGAAAACTAGATATTTGTGTGAAGAAATAGATGAATTTTAGGCTGGGTACATTGAACATGTAGGAAATAATTATTTTACAGTTTTTTTTAACTTTACTGAAAACAGCTCTAACGACCGCAAAGGATGTATGGGACAGATCTGATACACTAAAGCAAACGCTGTGATTTTCTTTTCTGCTAACTTTATCATGTACTACTCTTGCACACTTATGAGAAATCTCTAATCATTGAAACAAAGGGCTGAGGATGCCTAAAGGTACATACACAGGGTCTCTCCATCTCTATCCATCTAACTCCCTGTCATCATCTACAAACACACATTTCCATAGAAAATCTCAAGGTGAACCCAGGAGAAACACCAGATGAGCCCTGTACCTCTTGCACACCAGGGGTGCATCACTGGGAAGCACTGAAGGTACATCTGAGAACTGAGAGTTCGTACGTGTGGCCAAATGAGCAGGTAGAAAAAGGGTCGTGTGTCATTTCTGATATCAGCTCGTCTGTATTAATCAGAGCTCTTTGGTTCCAGATGAATAACCCTGCTGACTCCAGTCAGGGAGGGACTTACTCTTTAGGTACCTGGAAAGGACAGGCGGGGCTCCAGGACTAAACTGTGCTGGGACCCTGTCTCATCACCATCATCTTTGCTTCTCTCTGGGATCCAAATGAATTCCCCGGTTCCTTTTACAGCTGAGGGCATGGCCGCCAGCACCAGGGTCTCATCAGAGAGCTTATGACGGCAGAAGAAGGTGTGCCTGTATCTCCAGGTATCAAACACGTGGCAGCCTTAGAGCAGGCTTCCCGTGTGCTCACCTTGGTGTGTGCCCAGGATGAACAGGGCCTGATGACTGGCCTGGCCTTGGTCCCCAGCACACACCTGTGGGGCATTGGGTGGGAGGTGACACTGCAATTCACAGTCCTGGCAGGGGCAGCAAATCACACCAAGAAAAGAGGTGGGAGCTGCTGGAGGAGCCCGACCCCCCAAATCTACTTCCTCATCACCTCTCAGGCCCAGCACGTGCTCTGCGGCTGCCACAGGTCAAAAGCCAAGACATGGAAGCACAGAACTGAAGACAACACATCCCTGCCACTCGGAGTTTTGCATTCCGATGGAGAAGTCATATGAAAATTACCAAATGATGCGCTAAATGCTAGTTTCGAATCCTCTGTGAGCAAACAGCACAAGAAACCTGGGAGAACCTCTAGGTCTGAGTGAGGAGCACAGAGGTTTCCCAGGGTTTGCGGGGTGGATGGAGGTTTGGTAGGCGAGGGTAATGGTGCCTCAGTCAGGCTGGCTGGGCTGTGCTGTGTGACAAATACACAATGAAATCTCAGGCACACGGCACCTTGTTGGGTTTTTTTTTTTTGATTTCATGAAATGTTTTAGTATGGATAAAATAATAAGCTATAAAAATACGAATCATCAGTAAAGATTTTTCTTTCCAGAGAACTATATTCAGAAATTAATGTAAGCATCTAAGGTGCGCATGTGTGTTTTTTCACCCATGATCATGTTTGTGTGTGTGTGTGTGTGTGTGTGCATTCCACTGCTACAGGAGACATGCAAAGTAATATCAGATTTGCTACTATATGAAGTACTGCTTTCTCCCAAGAACCGTGTGCTCGCAGGGTTGGTTCAGGAAGGTGAGTGCCCTACCACCACATCGCAGTCATATCTCGTCACCTTCGGCAAGAATAATTTACACAAGAAACATTCAAGCCTCTCCCATCATCCCCCCAAGAGGGTGGTGGTCAGGGGCAAGGCAGCCTCCTCCGTACAGCTGTCCAGGGACTGGTGATCCTTCTGCCGTACTGGGATGGTGTCCTTCTCAATTCTTGGCTTCAGGAGTGTTTTCTAGGGCAGCCCATGGAAGTTTCATATTATCATTTTCTTCCTGTTGGTCAGAGGTAATCACAGGTCCCCACCCACATGCAGTGGGGTGTGAGATGTGGTCTTCCTGAGAGATGGAGGGATTGAAATGTGCAAAAATGTAGCATCACCTCCGAAAAACTAAGGAAAGCCATTTCAGGCATAGGGAACAAATTAGGCAAAGACTTAGAGCTACGGATGAGCCAGGCAGTAGGTCACATGGTGCTCTGGGCTGTGGCCTGAGGGTGGCTGCATTGTGGGAGCTGGTGAGTAAGGGAGGATGGAGCTGAGGACGCAGAGGTTTGCAGGAGACAGAGATGCACAGCAAGTTAGCACAGCGGTGCGGGGTCCAGGAAGGCGTGGCTCATTTTGACCCAGGGACCCTAATCCTGGCAGGGTTAGCAATGGTGAGATTTTAGGAACCTATCACAGATATTCTTGTAAGGGAGAAGGGGGTCTGGATTTGGGGTGTCCAGACAGGGACCACAGAGATGAGTGGACGGCTGAGAAGTGTTTCCAACCTGAGAGACAGACTGGAGGCTTGTACCTTCAGAGAGAGGTCACTGAGGACTTGAGGAAGAGCAGCTAGAAGGAGTCCAGTTTTGTACCCCTGGAAGTAACAAGAAAAGTAATTAGAAGCAAGATGTGTGGGAAGATACTGAATAGAGTCAGCAACATTGGACCAAGACTAAAGAATGTTTGAGTCCATCGGGTCGCCAGGCTTGGCCCCCCTGCGTCTGGTTCTCTGCTCTTTCTGAGATATTCCTTCATCTCCCATTACTTAAATTACAGTCTGTAGGATGTAGACTCCTGCCTTTCTGTGTTTGCCTGGGATCTCTCCCCTGAGCTCAAACAGGTGTTTACAACTGCCGACCAGAAAACTCCATTTGGATGTCCCCCCAAAAACTTATCTCAGAAACTTCCCTTCCAAACTGGTGCTCTCCTCCCAGGGGATGACCCCTATGTCCCCAGTCGCTCATGCCAGGAACTTGAGAGTACATTTCATATCAGCCTCTCCTGAAACCCCAAAGCCAACAAATGACTAAATCCTGCTGGTTCTCCTTCTTAAATCTTTCTTGTGCTATTCTTCCTCTCTTTATCAACACTGCCAGCACCTTCCGTAGTCTAAGCCACCAAGATTTCTGTCCTGGGCTGCATCCTCACCTGGGCTGCATCCTCACCTGGGCTGCATCCTCACCTGGGACACTCACTTACCCAGGATACTTACTCTGACCTGTGCTACTCGCTCACCTGAGCTACTCACTCATTTGGGCTATTCATTCACCTGGGCTACTCACTCACCTGGGCTATTCACTCACCTGGGCTACTTGCTCACCTGGGCTATTCACTTACCTGGGCTACTGATTTCTTGAAGTCTTTCTCTCCTCCAGTGTATTTTCTACAATACAGCCAGAATGATCCATTAAAAATGCAACTTCACAGTTCTGATCATGCCATTCCTGTCTTAGAATCCCTTCAGGGCTAATGGGATTACTCCTCAGCTAAATTCCAAATTCATAACCTGGCTGTATTGTAACATGATGTGGCCCCAGCTGAGTTCTCCTCCATTTCTCTCTGGGTTTTCCTCCCGACTAGGTTCCAGCGGTAGGATGACATTCTTCCATTTCTTTGAATGGTCCAGGCGCCTTCCAGCCTCAGACCCTTGTGTACGCCAGTTCACCTGCTTGTCCTGCTCTCGAATCCTGTTCCTCTTCACCTTCCCAACAGGACTCAGCTGAAATGTCACTTCCTTCAGAAAGCCATCTCTGACCCTCCAGACCAGTGTGGACCCTTGGTCATGCTCCTTCTCGGCGTTCTCTACTTAACTGCAATTAAAAGGTATAAGTTTTGATTGAAGTGTTTCATTTCCATGGTTGATGACTCAGTAAGAACAGGGACCGTGTATTATTTTGTTATCTAGATTTTAATACTGTGATTGAATATAAATACGCTTAGTAAGTACTTTTATTTCATATTTGTGGACTTAAAGAGGACAAAAGAATCTGTTGCTTGTCTGCATGGGACCTCCCAGGGTACCAAAGATTGTATTTCAGAATCTGCATCTTTTTGTTGCATGGTAAGGTTTCAGTCTTTGGGGCTCTTGTGTGACTGCGGGGAGGCAACAGAGCTGGTGGCCCAGAGCTTGGAATTGGAGTCAGGCAGCCTCAGCACAAACCCTTGCTCTGCTAGTTACTAACTGTGTGACCTTAAGGGCAGCTCTTCATCTCTCTGTGTCTCTTTCCTTCTGAGTGAGATGGGGCTCACAATAGTATGTGCATGATAGGTTTGCTGTAAGGAGAAGTAATTGATATAAAATATTTAGAACCAAACTTGACGTACGTTAATTGCTTAATACATATTAGTTGTTATTGCTGTGTTATAATTATCATTATTCATGTCGCTATTATACATACCAAATTTACAAATGACTGCATCGATCATAATGTCAATGTAGTAAATCACAATGAGAAATACAACTATCAAGTAAGCTGGAAAAACCAACATCTGCTGTCTATGTGAAGCTCAATTATAACAGTAAAAAAATTAATCAGAAGTTTTGATTTTGAGATATTGTCATTAAAAATTAGTAGAAGTAATCATCACTGTAATAGCTTTTTATTATTTTAATTCTATTTTCGTTCTGTTATGGGACACCTACTCTACAATATTCCCTGAGACAAATCACATTTCTCATGTTAGTATCACAGAAACCCTGGGAAGGATGAAGTCCCCTTCTAGCTATGACCAAGTAGCAGTAACAGAGCATCCTTCCAGTTAAAAACTTGAAGATAGGGATTAAAAAATGTTTGGAGGCATTAGAAAGACACAGAGGTAGACATATTTGAGGGGCTAAGTTCCCAGAGAGAAAGAAGGTAGAGAAAAGTAACACATGCTCTCGACCATTCTCCCAAGGCGTTTGCCAAATGTTAAGTAGCTGAGAGTGAAATCTGCAGAAAGGCTGGGCAGAGGTTTGGGTGGTCACACAGAGTTGGCAAGCAAAGGTGGGTGTAGAACACTCCAAGAAGAACAGACCCTGGCAGGCAACCCCAGATATCAGCCGAAACTTGAAGGGCTGTAGCTTAGCATCAGAGACACACCAGGGCTGGTCTGGGCCAGAAAACACTTGAGTCCCAGCCTCAAATCAGCTCATGGCCTGATTGAATTGACATGTTCTCCTCTCTTCAAATTCCTTATAAGGGGACCAAGTGAAAGTTTTCTGGGGGAAGACAACATACAGAACCTCTAAAATTTCCACACACATGGCTGGGACCAGCTTAAATACTAGCAGGAATATCAGGAAATAGGAAAAAGAGAAAACACTGACAATAGAATCAGACCCATGGGTGACCGGTAGATTGGAGGTATCAGACGTGGATTTAAAATAACAAGAGAAGGAAATAACACAAAATAACAAGAAAGCAGGTGACATGGTATTGTAAGAGGAGTTGGGGCACTAGGTTCTTGTTTCACCTTTGCTTTTCATTGGTCTTATTATGTGACCAAGTTAGTTCCTCACCAAAACCTCAGTTACTTATCGGCTAAATTGGTTAATAACAGTTCACCTGGTTAGGGTGTGGGGATGACATGAGATCTTGGGAAATGCACTCTCCAAACACAAGATAATCCTGAGATTGCTATTAATTCACTAGTGCCTCTTTGGAAGTAAGAGGAGGAAGTAAGAGTAAGGCCTCCCTTTTCTGGCTTAATAGCCAAAACATTCTTGTCTAATCCACACCATGAACACTTAATAAAGGTTTATAGATTAACTCTTTTTAACATGAGAACTTCTATTTTCTTTTTTTTTTTACACCTAATGGCAATGATAATATTTATTCTTATATTTCAGGAAAAGCTGAAGAAAAACATGTTTCCTTTTTTATATTCCTTTCCAATATGGTTTATTCCAAGAATAAGCCATAGTGATTAGAGTTCTCTATGCTATACGGTAGGACCTTGTTGTTTATCTATTTTATGTATGGTAGTTTGTATCTGCGAATCCATCCCAAACTCCTAATTTATCCCTCCCCCGAGAATTTCTATTTTCTTATCAACAATTCAGTCTCCCTCTTTTTCATCCCACGTTTTACTTATCTACCTGTTTTTGTATTCATTTATTTATCTGGATTGAAAAGTTTTATCAAAATGCATATTGGTAATAAATAAAAACATGGTGAAGATTCTAAAACCTTTTTTAAAATTCCCTGTTTGTGTAGATACTGCTCATTCCAAAAAGAGTTAGGAAATGAAAGGACGTGAGTTTCACTGTGTGCCAAAGGAGACGTTTGAAAGCCTTGTGTACGGTCACAGGTGAGCTAGACGTTCAGAATCTGATTCTTGCCTCTGGTTGTTTTATCTTCAACATGGATTCCCCTTTTTAATGCATTTTCCAAAGCTTCTGGGATAATTTGTTTCTGAAGAGTTAAGCAAGGGAATGTAAATTGATATACAAATACACCAACTCAGTGGGGTCAAAGAGGGAGCAGAAATGAGTTGCAAATTTTAGAGAATTTGGAGAAGTAGTTAAGCCCTAAATCTCCTAATATTTTTTTTCTCTTGTGGAATATCCACTAATTCTTTTTGTGATAGCAAAGTGCACATATTTATACTCTATTCTCTTAGAGCTTATCTTCATATTACTACTAATAATATTTTACTTGTAGAAAGTTCTTGTTTTCTTTGTCCCACCCTTGTAGGATGCTCTAGTGAGGTGAGTGCAAAGGCCACCTGTGTGGCACCAGTGTGGATGCTGTTCAAGCAATTCTTGTGAAGGAAAGATCTACAGCCTCAGCTGAGTCTGTGGTGGAATAGTTCCCAATGTTTCAGTGAAAGAATGTGGTCCTGAGAAGCCAGATAAGTTCCAAGTGCCTCCTCTAAGTTTTGATGTGAAAAATGACCTTTGACACCCACATTTCTAAAGGCAGGAAGAAAGATAAAAAAGATGATCAGCCCTCATTTCTAGTGCTTCTCAAGATGTTGCCTAGAAGAAAAATAATTAAAGAAGAAATGTTTTGAGGGAGAAGCCAAGAGCCACAATAGAACACATCTTGGGCTTAAAGCAAAAAATTCACCCTAGACTAGAAGACTCACATCACTAGACACCTGGATTTCAGGATGATCATGGACCAGAGACTCTGGGTACATGCTGTTCTTCCCCATTCCAGTGCAACTGTTGAAGACAGCCAACCTGTCTTTGGGCCACCATTATTTTTTGGCTGTTTGGGAGGCAGATAATTAAAAAAATAATCCCCAGGTCCCCAGGTCAAGAGGAGTTACATCCAAACCTGATGAACAGGGAGGGGGAAGGGTAAGCTGGGACAAAGTGAGAGAGTGGCATGGACATATATACACTACCAAATGTAAAACAGATAGCTAGTGGGAAGCAGCCACATAGCACAGGGAGATCAGCTCGGTACTTTGTGACCACCTAGAGGGGTGGGATAGGGAGGGTGGGAGGGAGGGAGATGCAAGAGAAAAGAGATATGGGGACATATGTATATGTATAACTGATTCACTTTGTTATAAAGCAGAAACTAACACACCATTGTAAAACTATTATACTCCAATAAAGATGTCAAAAAAAGATTAAAAAAAAGATAATTACAGCATCTGGGCTTTTAAGCCTTGATCCCTGATGGTTGATCCTTTTGGGATGTCTTACTTAGAGAGGAAGGAGATGCATGTGCCACACCAGGAGGTTGACTTTGGGAATTGCAGTGTTAGTCAGAAGACATGGGCTGTCTTCTGCTGACACTCTGCCCCCCCTTCTCCTGCCCAAGAAGAGAATCCTTTCTTGCATCATTGATACTGTACTTGACCATCTTATGTCCTTTGGCCACTGGAACGTGCATGGAGATGACAGCAAACCAAACAAAGGTTTTAAGAGACCAGTTTCCACTATTCCTTTTGTGCTCTTTCCTTTACCAGGAGAAATCATAGCCCAGAGAGTCCAACCCTTTGGCCCAGGCCCTGGAATTGGATAAATGCAGAACATACCTGAACCTCACCCCTGCTGGAGCTGAAGTATCAGGATCTGAGCTGTTAGTGTGAAATCAGTGTTTGTTGTTTTTAACCTGCTGAGATATTGAGGGACTCTTTGTTAAGTGACATCATTACAAGAAAAACTGACTAATGCAGGAAGATTAAACAATGAATGGCATTGATGAGATTGAACGGTTGGAAGAGATAATCCTCACTTAACACTATGCACCAAAATGTACACATATATTAAAAATGCAACATGTTTAAAGTAAACAAGTCTATGAATAAAAAAGGGTGCAAATAATCAACTTATATTAGAGCAGGGAAAGACCTTGTAGGGATAATGGAAGAAATCATAGAGGAAGTTAAAATAGATTTGACTCCATAAAATACTTAATTTCTGTAGATCATAAAAACCATCAAATTAAAATTCACAAAATGTGAATAAAAGGTCTATGAAGTAGGTACCATTTAATCCACACTTTACAGATGGGAAAATGAGGATTAAAGAGGTCAAATGACTCGCATTTTCGATTGACATAAACCTGAAGTCCACATGATGACATCAGACACTGAGATAACAATTTAGTAACAAGACACCTGACACCTGGATACTGGCCCTCATCCCTGTGTCCTTTTGCATCCAGCCCAGTTTTATAGAAGTTACTAATGGACTAGGCACTTTATTCTTTGTTAAGGAGTCTGAGTTACCATGTATTAAATTCCACATATGCGATTGGCTGCCCAGCGCAAATTACATCTTTCAGACATGTTATTCAGCTGAACAGTGAAGTTATTCCCAGGGTGGAAAATGTGAAGACTTGTTATTACAGACAAAGAGATTGGAAAACAAAATCTGGTGAAATTAAGTTTAAGTCTCAGGTTGTTTAAACATGACAAGGACCACACTAGAAATCTCATTTATCACCATCCAAAACTCCATCTTCAACCGTCTAGACAAATACTAATAGCAAGTAAAAACTCAAGTTACCTCTGATAGGAACTAAATAGAGTATCCTGAACAATGAACCTATGGGAGAAATTTGTGAACTATTTGAGAATCTTTCATGTCATATTTGCTAAGTTTGGAAAACAGATAAAATAGTCAGTGTCACTTTATTCTGTTTAGATTGAGCGTGAGGTTTTCTCCCATAGGGTTTGAGCATGTGGCATGACTCCCAGCAATTTGACTAGGGTCTTGGCTATTGTCACATCTACCTAAGGCAGATGACACATGGGCCAATGCATGCAGGATTCCATGAGATGGAGCGAAAGGAGGAGGCGGGGCAGACAGACCCTAGGGTGGCTCCCATGATCCTGCCTCCTGGTGTTCATCCCCTGTATCATCCCCTCCCCAGAGTTTGGGTCGGGGGGGCTGTGAAGTGTTGCTAGCAATGGAACGTGGCAAAGCTGGTAGGACATCCCTCCCACTCCTACGATATGGTGAGACCCGTCTTGCTAGCACGCTCTTTGCTGGTTGGAGATCTCAGTGACCAGTTGGGTGATGCCCTGTGGCAAGGACCTGTGGGTGACCTCTAGGGTCTAAGGGTGGTCTCCAGCTCACAGCCAGCAAGAAACCAGCACCTCAGTCCTGCAGTCATAAGAAAATGAATTCCTCCAGTGACCCCAGGGAGCTTGCAAGCAGAGCCTTCATTGTTCGATCCTCCAGGGAAGACCCCACAGCTGGCCAAAGCATTTAGCAGCATCTAAACAGAGCATCCAGTTAAGTCATGCTGGACTCCTGACCCTTGGAAATGGTGAGATAACAAATGTGTGTTGTTTTAAGCCATTAAGTTTGTGGTACTTGATGACACAATGAGGGAGAATAGACAGAGAAAGAGAGGCAGGACCCACAGGGAGAGAGTGAGGTGAGGGTGGGCCAGGCATGCTGGAGGGGCTTCCGGCTGGGCTGTGCTCACTCGTTTGGATTTTGTTTTGAGTGAGATGGTGCAGTGGTTGATTGTACGTGTTGACTTGACTGGGTCTGGGATGCCTGGATACAAGGCCCAATATTTTTTCTGAATGTATCTGTGAGGGTGTTTCCAGGAGAGGTCAGCATTTGAATTGGTGGGCTGAGTAAATCTGATTGTCCACCCCAATGTGATGGGGTCTTATGCAATCCACCAAGGGCCTGAATAGGACAAAAAAGTGAAAGAAGGGGGGATTTGCTCCCTTTTCCCGACAGCTTGAGCTGAAATGTTCATCTCCTGGTTCTCAGGCCTTCAGACATGGACTGGAATCCACATCTCAAGTCTCTGCTCTGAGGCCTTCCAGTTACCCCACTGGCCTCCCTGTGCCTCTGCCTTGCAGACTGCAGACTGTGGGACTTCTCAACCTCCATCATTTGTATGAGCCAATTTCTCATCACAAATCTCTTTCTAGACGTCTATATACATTATTGATTCTATTTCTTTGGGGAACCCTGACTAATACAGATTTTGGTACTGAGAGGGATTCCAGAGGATTTTTAAGGATGTTAAGGATGAGTTTTATTGAATTGGTTCTGGGGTTTCTGGAATTTGCTGTCTAATCTGATTAGATTTAAAAATGTCACTCCAGTGACTCTATTTCTGGTAGAAAAGAGAGCACAGGTAGCCCACGTGGTGTGAAGTAGCAGTAGACACACAAAATATCTACAGTGGATACTCTTAATCAACTGCTTATAAAAAGCAAGGAGCTAGGTGGTTCTGTATATGATACTTTCAAATATTTTTGGAAAACTAGTGAGTATAATGACAGTGGTTGGTGGCTCCTGATGTCACTGGACAAAGTAGGGAAGAAAAGGATGAGCTCAGGGGTTGGATTTCCCAGCTCAAGCACAGAATGAGTCGTCTGGGATCTTGTATGTGTGTCCTGGAGAATCTTCTTCTCCTGTAGGAGCCAATGGAGGACTTTGTGCAGAGGAATGACATGATCTGATTTATACTGGTTGAAAAACACTCTGCTGCTCTGTCCAGAAAGGACCATAGGAAATAGGTCAGAGCATCCAGCAATGGTCCAGCTGGGAGCTGTGGTGGCCTGACTGAGGCAGCAGAAGCTGAGTTATGGAGGAAATGCCGGGATTCTGGATCTATCATGGAGGAGGAGTTGACAGTGTTTGCCAATGAGTCAGTCTTGGGGTTGTGGAAAGAAGAGAAAGAAGAGAAAGTTATGGATGATTCCAGGGCTTCCAGCCACTGGGTGGGTGGGATAAGTTTGTCTTTTGCTGCTGTGGTACAGTGGTTGGGTGGACAGGGGTCGAGAGCCCTGTTGGTCATGATGAGACTGAGATGGTCAGAGGTCAGCCCAGCAGAGATAACAACCAGGCAGACCCGCTGTCACATAAGTGTGGAGCTGGAGAGGAGGTCTGGGCTGGAGACGTGATTGTGGGTCCCCAGACTAGAGGTGATATTTAAAGGTAGGACAAGGTCGATGGAGAGTAAGTGTAGGTCTGAGCATGGAAGTTGGTTTGGCACTGCTTGGAGGACCTTGGAGGACGTGGAACGTGCTGGACCACAAAGGCTGAGTTGGAGAAGGAAGATCTCACCATGTGTTCCATTAATTGCACTCGGGTTGTGGGGTGGAAGGGGTGGACTGAAATCTTTGAAAATCTCTGGCCTCAGTTTTGCTTTCCAGACATCACTGCTCTCCCCACCATGACTTCCTTCCTGGGAGCAAGATTTCTGTGGGGAGCCAGGAGCTCACAGATTGCTATAAAGTGAGGGATTCCACTTTTAGGCAGATGAAGGGAAAAAGAGAGGAGATCCTCTTCTCCCCACATGCTTCGCATACACTTAAATCTGAGGAGACATGTGTCTTTAAATTCCGCTCCTCAAATCAGTCACCTGCTGCCAACGTACTTCTGTACCTGAAGTCAGTTGCCATCAGATGTCCCTAAAATAGGCCCGTGCTGACCAATCATGACTCTTATAGAAGGTTTCGTGTCGTCCTCGGCCTGCGTCCTTCAAGAATGAGAGTGTGACAGGCTGCACTGGAGCAGCTCCTGGGTGATGGACTTCCAGCCAAATGAGAGATGACTCTCTGGGTACACGGAGAGCACACCGCGGGGGGCGGGGCCCTGCCTGCGCACAGGGTGGGGGGCGGTTGGGGGTGTATAGCTCCCCACAGGGCTCATACGGGCCCTCCTGAGCACACACCATCAGTCCTTATGCTGCTCGTGGCTTTCATATGGGTTCATGACTGATCCACAGTGAGGGCCATGAGAGGGCCGATTCCCCACCTGAGTCTAGCTCGAGGACCCTGTTGGCCACAGCACATGGCTCTCCCCTCCACACCCTGCCCAGGGTAATGCCAGGCACGTGGGGTGACTCCCTCCATCCTGACCATTGACCGGACCAGAGTGGTGACGAGTGCCATGCACTTCACTGACCAGGAGAAGAAACCCGACTGTCCTCCAACCCGAATGCAATAGGAAATCCAAGCTGGGCCCCCACAAAGCCCCTGCAGGAAGCCAGGATCCTCCCTGTCAGTCGCCTCCCCTGCCTCCTGCCTCCTGCCGGGTCCTCCCTTTCCTTGAGCCAGGCTGGGCCCTGATGAGGCCAGTGGGACAGAACCATCTTCAGCCCACAGTGCGGAATCCAATGCCAAAAGCCTGAGCACTCAGCCCCGACTCCTGCACCTCTGCACAAGTGCCCCTTCCAGTCTGCCAGACGGCTCTGTCCCAGGTGCCATTCAGATCACGTCCGGCCTCTGTTTAATGGCCCCACTTCCACTGAGCTGGGCTCTGAATTCCTTGCCTTCTCCATCGCCTGCCCACCTGCCCACTCCTGCGTGCCACTGAGTCCTCAAGGAGAAAGTCTCCACCTTCATTTTCATAGTGCACATTCCAGCCATCTGGTCTACCTGAGTTCCCTGAATGGGTCCTACTCTCTTTTGCCTTACTCACTTACTGAGTGGCCCTGAGTGAGTCAGTTGACATCTCTGAGCCGTAGTTTTCTCTTCTTACCACTGGGGATGATGGTGAGTACCTTCCAGGGCTGCTGTTTGGTGGCAGTAAATGCTGCTTAGCCCAGTGCTTGGCATACAGTAGGTGCTCAGTGAAAGAAAGTCATTATTTGGGCTCCCTAACTCCTCTCACTGCTGTATCTGGATGCCTCCTTATTTCTCCTTTAGGAGTTGGCTTAGATAACTCCTCTTACAGGGAGCCTTCTTTGATTCCATGAGTTAGAAATAAGTAGCTCCCACAGCCTCTCATTAAAGAGGATGTGCACATTGTAAGGGGAATGGATGGAGAGGGGGTGGAGAATTGAGGCTCCAGCAAACGGAATGGAGGTGGCGCTACGGTCCCCATGTGCGCTGGTCAAGATGCACCTCCTCTGGCATCCATGTCTCCATCCAGGGAATAAAGTGAGAGCTGCGTAGTTGAGTGCACTTCCAGTGAATCCTCATCTTTTTCTTCTCCCCAGACACAGTGACCTCCTGTCCCTCCTGCCCTGGGGCCTCCAGGATTGACTACACGGGTCCTTCATCACTGTTTGCCTCGCTCAGCACAAAACCGTGGGAGGCTCTGTGGTCAGCGCTTGGCTGACCTCATTCCCCTTGCTCCTCATTCCTGAGGTTCTTCCTCCTGCTCTCTGGATCCCATGTTCAGGGTCAGCCGGCTCCCTTGCATCCTAACTCTTCTCATCTGAAGTGAGGTCTCACCAATAAGACTTGAGGCCAGTGTCATCAGTCTTCCCGATTGTGTCTTCTGAACTCAGGCGGCCACCTCCACAGTCCCCACGTGGATGGACTCACAGACACCGTCTCCTTTTCCAACATGAATGTTATAATAAGGCAGAAACTTTCATTCCTCTGTGTTTTTTTTTGAGTAAATTCATCTCTTGTGATTTATTGATTTTCTTAAAAGGAAAGTAAATCCATTTTTAAATTTTTCTCAGCTTATTACCAGACACTTGGGTCTGGGACACACTGAACAAGAATCCTGTTAAAAGTGTTCAAAACTGTTTCCAAATCAAAATCAATAAAACGACACAAATACATATTTTAATCTTACAAAGACCAAATGTAGAAAATTTCATCAAAACATGGTACTTGACACCACCAGGTAGAGCTTCACAGCTCTGGTTTGAGCAGACATAAACCATCAGGGCTGTCCAGAAGCAGCTTAAGAAAAATATGTGTGCAAACGTCTCTGATGCAAAGTCAAGCAGACTCAGCTCTGGATCTGGGTACGTTGGATTAAGCACATTCCTCCTTGACTCTCCCACTGACTATACCCATAAAAGCTGGATGGAATGTGTGAGACAACTACTTAAAGACACGGGAAAGTGGGTGGTAGGAGGTAATTTGGGAAAGAACCCCAAAATTTAATGTGCCACCTGATGAAAGGAGAGTTTACTGGTTTTTTTCTCCCCCTCTGGTCTCCTCCAGCTTGAATTCAATGCACTGGAAACCCAGAAATGGCCAGGTAGACAGCGCTCCAGGAGACATTCCAGCTACGGCTCAAGGAGCAGGAAAGGGGACTCCTATCACAGAGACAATTCACGAGTCCCATTTTCTTCCCTGTTTTTAAATTCTCCATGCCCCGATTCCTCGAGCAATCATTTGGAGGCAATGGCAACAGCTGGAAACAAGAGTACGCAGGAACCTGTACTTGGAGGCAAGGTAATTGTCTTCTCCGCAGTGTGGATCTGGAGTTCTAGGACCGGGAGGCCACACCAAATGCTGCTTCTCCTTCTCCGTTCCTGGGCTGCTTAACCTCAAATGAGAGCAGTCGAAGGAGTGCAGGGCAGCTCAGGGGCTCTGAGAGCAGGGTCTCAGTATTTTAGCCAGAGGACCTTGGGAAAATGGCACTATAGAATAGTTACTGAATGCCCCGGCTCAGCACCTCCATCCACCAACCAATTGTGCACACGTGGTTGTCACCCTGCAGAGCCTTCCAACATTTTAAGAATTGAACTAACAGAGAGACCACAGATCAGGTCTCGCTGAGGGCCACGTGTGTGGAAAAGGTATACTAGAACTGCAAAGGCTTGGAAGCCTGATCTGACCATGCACCACAGAGGGTCCAGAGAAGGCAAGTTGGAACTTGTGGCCAACTTGCCTGCTCCACGAGAGAATGGCCCAAAGCCTCACAACATAACGCTGTACGTGTCCAGGATACAATCCAAGATTACCTGGCTTATGAAGAACCAGGAAAATCTCACTTTTCATGGGAAGAGACAAGCAGCAGAGACACCAACACTAAGACGACCAGGTATTGGGATTGTCTGACAGAGAATGTAAATTAGTTATTATCCTTATTAGTTATCTATTTTATACATAGACGTGTATATATGTTAAATTAGTTAGTATTAAAATATTCCCAACAAGCAATCACAAACATGTTAGAAATCATTAAAAAAATTAGAAAATGGAAATTTAAGTCCTGAAGAAAAGTACATAAAATTAAAAAAAAAAAAAAACCTTCCGGATAGGTTCAATAGCAGAATGGAGATGATAGAAAAAGGAGTCACTGGACTCAAAGACAGATCAATAGAAATTACCCAATCTGAATAACAGAGACAAAGATTTGGAACATGAACTGAGCCTCAGGGACCTGTGGGTCAACAGGAAAGTTCTAGCATCTGTGTCATCAGAATCAAAGAGAGGAGAAAGAGTGTGATGCTGAAAAAATATTGACTGAAACTTCTCAAATTTGGGAACATGCATAAACCAACAGGATCAAGAAGCTCAGCAAACCCCAAAGAGAATAAACTCAAAGAGATTCATGCCCAGAAACATCATAATCGAACTGATGCAAACTGGACACACACAGAATTTTGAAAGCTGCCAGAAAAAATATGTGCTACCTATAGGGGAAAAGCAATTCAGCTGACTGTGGATTTCTCATTCAAAACCACGGAGGCAAGGTGGAGTGGCACAGGATCTTTAAAGTGTTGGAAGAAAAGACTTGTCAACCCAGACATATATATCCAGAGATAAATACCTTCAGGAATAAAGAAGAAAAGAAGATGTTCTCAGCTAAAGGAAAGCTAAAAAAAAAATTCATTGTCACCAGAACTGCTTCAAGAAAATTCCTTAAGGAAAATCTTCAGACAGAGAGGAAATGATAGCACAAAGAAAATTGGAATGTCAGTAATGAAGAGAAAAACAGAAATGGGAAATATGTGGGTAAATAAATAGACCGTTTTATGTTCTGAATTCTTTAAAATCATAGGATATCACTTATATGTGAAATCTAAAAAATGATACAAATGAACTTATTTACAAAACAGAAATAGACTCTCAGGCACACAGAAAAACTTATGATTACCAAAGGGGGAAAGGGTTTGGGGAGGGAGAAATTAAGAGTTTGGGATTAACATATACACACTACTATATATAAAGTAGATAAACAACAAGGACCTACTGTATAGCACAGGAAACTGTATTCAGTAACTTGTAATAACCTATAATGGAAAAGAATCTGAGAAATTTAATATATATATTATATATAGTATACAATTTATACATGAATATAATTTTATATACATATATATAAGTGAATCCCTTTGCTGGACACCTGAAACTAACACAACATTGTAAAGCAACAACACTTCAATAAAAAATGGTAACTAAAAGTATGTTTCATAGTCAAAAGTAAAAAATTGTATCATTGTCTGAAGAAGTTTTCAAGTTACATAATATAATATATAAGATGACTATCACATGAAGAGGGGCTAAGGGGACCTACATGGAGGTAAGAGTTCTACGTTCCACTGGAAGTTGATAACATATTGTTTTTAAGTTGAAAAGTGAAGTATGTACAACGCAATCCCTGGAACAGCCAATTTGAAAAATTAATCTACACAGAGAGATAGTGAAAAACACGATAGATAATATGAAAAATGTTCAAATAACCCAAAAGAAGCCAGGGAAGTGGGAAACAGAGAAATGTAAAATAGAGGGAACAAACAGAAAACAATAAAATGATAAAACTATATCCAAATATACCAATTATTAACAGTAAATAAATAAAAAAAATGGTCTACATACACTAGTAGAAGACAGGGGTTGTCAGAATGGGTAAAGCAGCAAGAATTACCCATATTCTGCCGACAAGAAACTCATTTCAAGTAGTTTAGAAGTAAAAGAACGGAAAAGGTTATCCCTGTGAACACTAATCACAAACAGTGGATTGGCTATATTATCAGTCAAAATAGAGTTCAAAGCAAATAAGCTTACCAGGGATAAAGTAGGGCATTATATAATGGTAAAGGAGTTAATTTACCAAGAAGACACAGCAATCCTAAACGTGTATGCATCTAACTAAAGGGTTTTAAAATACATGAAACAAAAACTGAGGAAAGTAAAAGGAGAAATAAATAAATCTGTCATGGTATTAGGAGTCTTCAATAGTCCTCTGTTAGATACAGAACTAGAGGCAGAAGCTCAGGGAGGATAGAGAAGTGAACAACATTGCCAACCAGCTGTACGATAGTGCTACTAGCAAAACGACCAGATAGGGAATTAGACTGCCCCCACCCATGAAGCTCCTTTCTCAGAAAACCTTGGGTGATCTGGGTAACTAACCATCTGAGTGACCAAGCTTCTTCCTTCTCATATCCCAGTTCCTGCTCTTATGGCTTTAAATTCACCAATAAAACCATATGATCCAGCAATCCCACTCCTGGACATATATACAGAGAAAACCATTTTTCAAAAAGATACATGCACCCCAATGTTCATAGCAGCACTATTCACCATAGCCAGGACATGGAAGAAACCTAAATGTTCATCAACAGATGAATGGATAAAGAAGATGTGGTACATATATACAATGGACTAGTACTCAGCCATAAAAAGGAATAAAATAATGCCATTTGCAGCAACATAGATGGACCTAGAGATTGTCATACTGAGTGAAGTAAGTCAGACAAAGACAAATATCATATGATATCTACAAAATAGAAATGGAGTTACAGATGTAGAAAACAAACTTATCATTACCAAGTGGGAAAGGTGGGGGGAGGGATAAATTGGGAGATTGGGATTGACATATACACACTACTATATATAAAACATGTAACTAATAAAGACCTACTGTAGAGCACAGGGAACTCTACTCAGTACTCTGTAATGGCCTATATGGGAAAATAATCTAAAGGAAAGGGGATATATGTATATGTATAACTGATTCACTTTGCTGTATAGCAGAAACTAACACAACATTGTAAGTCAACTCTACTCCAATAAAAATTTTTAAAGATAAAATAAATTAATAAAAAAAATAAATTCACTGATAAAGAGTGAGCCCACACAACCCTAGATATAATACCTCTGGACCCTAATAAAGGCAGAGCCCCAGGCCCCCAGGTGCTCTCTCTCTCTACCCTCAACCTCTCTGTGGGTCCCCGGGGGTGCCATGTACCCTCCAGCACTTGTGAGTAATAAATGTTATTCCTCAAAGTTTCCTGATGGTTTCTGCAGAAGTGCATTCTGCAATCATAATAAGACCCACGAGGGACTGTCTGTGGGGCTTCCTAAGAGTAATACATGCCCAGGAGAGTGTTCCAGGCGTTCCTGGACAATAGCGTCATTATCAATAGACGGGGACCTACACAACATCACACCTTATACAGTCATTAACTCAGAAAATATCATTGCTCTAAGTGTAAAACATACAAGTCTAAAACCTTTGAAAGAAACCATCAGAGACCAGGGGCTGGGAAAGTGTTCTTAGACATCACATGACACCAAAAGGAAAAAAAGAGGATACATTGGACTTCATCAACACTTGAAGCTGTTGCTATAAAAGACACGTAAGCGGACGAAAAGGCAAATGGGTTATAAGTTCAATGTTGCTCCACCCAAACTCACATGTTGAAGTCCTAACCCCAAGGACCTCAGAACGTAGCTTTATTAGGCAATAGGGTCTTTACCGGAGGTAATCCAGTTAAAATACAATCATTAGAGTGGATTGTAATACAATATCATTGATGAGTGATAGACACAGAAACAGATGCTCACAGAGGGAGAATGATATGAAGAGACGGAGGGAGAAGACGGCTGTCTACAAACCAGGGGAGATGCCTGGAGCACATCCTTCCCACTGGCCCTCACAGGGAAATGACACCTTGATCTCAGACTTCCAGCCTCCGCACCTGTGAGAAAATACTTCTGTTGTTTCAGTCACCAAGTTTGTGGTACTTTACTGCAGTGGCCAAAAGAAACTTACACAGCAAACTTCAGACTGTCCATCTTCTTTATCCATTCATGTGCTGATGGACTTTAAGGTTGTTGCCATGTCTTGGCTGTTATGAATAGTGCTGCTATGGGTCTGCATTCTGATTCTCCCTTGCTATTAGGACTCTTTGTTACAAGAAAGGAAATGGAATTTAAATTGCCTTAAACAACATCCACCATGAAATGTATTGGTTCATGTAACTGGAATGTCCAAAGGACAGTTTGCCTTCAGGCATGGTTTGATCCAGCATCCCTAATGGCATTATCAGGACTCTGGTTTTATTTTTTATCCCTCCATTGGTCCTGCTTGACTCTGTGGTCTTATCCTCTCTACACTGGGGAAAGATAGTCACCAGCAGCTCCAAGGTCCATTGTGGTATCTGTGAATGGGCGTAAAACTTCCCATAAGTTCTGTTAAGACAACTGTGAGGAAGGTCCTGCTTAGGTCACATGCCCAGCTCTCCTGCACCAGGTGTTCTTCTCTCAGGGATTTTGAGTTCTGGTCCATGAGCTGATTGGCCAGGTGAAGGTCATGTGGCCACCTCTGTGGCCTGACATCAGGGTGGGTGGGGATAAGGCGAGGTTGGGTCAGCATCATTTAAATGGCACGGAATGGCAAGGCCGGAGGTTGAGACCGGGATCGAACACCGTGGCAACACCACACTTTGGGCTCCAGAAAAGGCAGGGATCTCCATCAAGAGGGGAGTACGGACTGCAGGACAGATCAGTGGCCATAGCTGGTGTGTAGCTGTGTGTCCTCAGACCGTGACTGAGCCCAGGGAACATGGGGATGATGGCATCCCCTCCCCTGCAGGGTTACAGGGGCGTTGGGAGGATAAAGTCTTATGCAGAACTTTGCAAGAGCCTTCCTGGCCATGAGAAATCATTCACTGCAGCTCCTATTGCTATATTGTTGTTATTATTATATATGATTGCTTTTGTATTGCCTTGCGAATAACACCGTCATGCAAGAACTAAATTAATATTAGCTGCCTTCACTTGCAGTCCCACAGACGTTTCAAGTACTCTAATAACTCAGTGCATTTGCAAATTCTGTTCCTTCTGCCTGGGAAGCTCCTGCCCAACCTGCCTGAACACCGCATGTTTTAGTAGCAATAGCGTTTTAAACGGTATTTGCAGTTTTGCAGGTTCTCTCCCTATCCCTCACGCCAGCATCACAATCGTCCTTGCTCCCTTTTGACACATGTGACGTCTGAGGTCCACACAGTGTGACAAGGATGTCAGCCTTGTCTGGCTTTACAGTGTGCTGCTTACCTTGTCTGCTTTGGCTCCCGAGCCCCCAGAGGGCAGTATCCAGGACCCATTCATCACTGTGTCTTAAGATCTGGGTGTACCCAGGGGCTCTAGGAAATACTACAGTTGACCCGTCACGAGATAACGCACGGAACAGGTAGCATGCGTGTGCACCTGGCAGTTACAACAGTTATCATCTCTGTTTCTCATCAGTGCAAGGAAAGCATCCTGGAAGAGGGGGAGCCCACTGGGAGAGCACGAAATGGAACAAAATCACGGGACCCCTGCCTGTACCGTGGCTGTCTGGGGGTCCCGTACTGTCTCGGTTCCCTGGAGTCCATAGAAGACCCCGTTGTTGATCTCAGTGACACCGAGCACCTCAGGATGGCTGAGACATGTATTCATTGGGCCAGGGGGCCTGGGCACAGGATGAGGGCAGGAAGGGGGTGGCAGAGGCTCCTTTTAGGGCACTTCCAGAGGGAAATTCTCCACAGTCGATTATTGTCTGTTTTCTTCCCATCTGGGCACAGCAGCGTGGGGGTCAGACTGCCCTGCGGTTTTGTGTAAACGTGTCCAGGCCTCACGGGGAGATGAGCCCGGCTTTGGACCAGAACCAGGATGTGGCTTCTCAGAGCTTCAGCCTCTCCATCAGTCACACACGAGTACTGTGACTGCCCGGTGGGGTTTTTCAAAGATTAAATAAGGCTGAGTGAGAAAGAGGCATATAAACTTGATTTTACATTCCTTAGAATATAAATGCTATTTAAACATTTCAGTGATGTTTTTTTCAACTCTGAAAAGTTAGAATAATTTTGCCTGCCACGTTTAGCTGTGAGGATGGCATCTAAAAATCAAATACAGTAATGAAAGAAAAAAGGAAGTGAATGTATCCTCTCAGCTCAGCAAGTGTGTGTCCCTTGCTTGAGTTGAATAGATGCTGCCAGGCTGCAACGAATTCTTTTTTTTTAACTGAAGTACAGTTGATTTACAATGTTGTGTTAATTTCTACAATACAGCAAAGTGATGCAGTTATACACACACACACACACACACACACACACATATATAGATAGATAGATACACATTATGGTTTATCATAGGATATTGCATATAGTTCCTTGTGCTATACAGTAGGACCTTGTTGTTTATCTATTCTATATATAGTAGTTTGTACCTGCTAATCCCAAATTCCTAATGCATCCTTCTCCCGGTCCCCTGGGCAACCACAAGTCTGTTCTCTATGTCTATGAGTCTGTTTCTGTTTAGTAAATAGGTTCATTTGTGTCATATTTTAGATTCTACATATAAGTGATATAAAATGGTATTTGTCTTTCTCTTCTGACTGACTTGACTTAGTATGATCATCTCTAGGTCCATCCATGTTGCTGCAAATGGCATTATTGCATTCTTTTTTATGGCTGAGTAGTATTCCACTGCAATGGATTCTTGGCTGTCTCTGCCAAGCCATGTCCACGCTGAAGCCAGAACAGTCCTTGGGTCACACATCTGACCATCTCTTCTTTGCATAAACCCTTGGGTGGTTCCTCATGGCCACAGAGCTCATGCCGTCATCTCCTTAGGATGACACACGTTTTCTGAGATCTGGTCCCAGCCACAGCTTCTGCCTTGCAATATATTTCCTCTCCTGGAAGAAATAAGAAAACGGAAAGAAGCAAGTTAAAAACATTTCCCCATTACTGTTGACAAGAATAGACAGAGGGACAGAGGTGCATTCAGCTCAGTGATGCGGGGAAACCCCTGCCCTCCCATCAGGAGGATGCTGGTCCCCTCCTTTAGCCCAAGGCCCAAAGGCAGCAAGAAGCAAGCCGGCCCTGCAGGTTTTGTGACCTGAACAAAGTCAGGTTTCCTGTCTCCAGGAAACAGCTGGATTCGGATGAACAGTGTGAGGGGGAGGAAAGGAGAGCCATCCTCCTGCAGAGAAGTTGCAACCGCCCTGCAGATTCAGAGCGATAAGGACCTTATCGCCTGGACTGGCCGTTTGATCATGTTGCCATCTTGGGATTTGCTCACTCTTGCGGGGCTCGGGGATATCTCTGCGTGACAGCCCAGTGGGGACTGTGACAGCTCGCTTTATCTGATCCTCGGGGAAATAATTTTCTGAGTCATCCAAGACGTGATGGCTTCTGAAGGCTGCCAACTCCCCGCAGTGGAAAGGCCCGTGAACCTCCACCAAGAAGACATCACCATGGGAGGAACTCTGGGCAGGAAACCCTACTTCTGAGTTTCAAAGGCTGCTCACGTAATTCCCTGGCAGGGATGGAAAGACAGTGGCGGATGGAGTTTGGGGTCCCCCAGGAGACATTTCATGACAAGGCGAGCTCTTTGGGGCCAGATGTGTCCTAGTCCTAGCTGTGTGCCTGGTTCCAAGGGCAGTGCCTGGTACCTGTGAAGCTCGGGGAGTGCTGTGCTTTGCTGGTGGTGGGTGTTGTCTCAGCGAAGTTGCCGTCAGTCAGGGTCTGGATGTAGCCCCCTGGGGCTCAGACTTGATCACACATAGATGGGCAGCTCACGAGAGACAAGTGTGAAATCCACACGGCAGTGCTTTGATTTTCAACTCTACGAGGCAGGAAGTGGAAACCTCCCAGTCTCTCCCTGTAGAGAGTTTATTGGTTGGCAAGTTATATCCCATTCACTCCTACTGTCATTCCATCCGTCAGAGCATCAGAAGCTCTTTCTAAGATCGTGGTAACAGGCTCCCAAACCCCAGCGCAGCCCCAGCCTTGCCACCTTCGCTTTCAGACCACCTTCTGTAGGCCAGCCGCCTTGCTCCACGTGGCCTGCAGCCCACTGACAAGGACTGTCTTTTATCTCTTTGCCAGCTGGATGGATTTCTAGCTCTGGACTGCACCTGGAGGGTTGGGCTGGGCACAGCCCTGACGTCAGCAAGATGCTCTTCTCCCCACAAAAGGATGAAATGGGCCTCCTCGTCCATGAGGTCAGGACCAGGGCCACAGCGGGGACACCACTACAGTGGGCTGGGTTCTGAGACATGGCGTCTGACATGATGGAAAATTCCATGAAGCTGGAAACCCCTGAACGTCCAGGCCGTGCAGTAAGGGTGTTTGGGCCCTTTCCTGGGCTTCCTACGGGCTCCAGCCCCTCCCTGGCTCCCCTGATGTCGGCAGGCAGTTTGCACACAGGAGCGCAGGGAGCTCAATACGGTGCCGGAGCTGCAGGTAACGACACCAGGCGGCCATGGAGCTCAGTGTGCTCGGCCGCCAGTGCTCATCGGCGTAACGAGTGGATGGTGAGTGAGTGCCTGGCGCTCCCCACTGTTTACTGAGCACCCGTCCTGCGCCAGGCTCTGCACGGGGCACGTGGTCACAGCAGGAGTCCGAGAGATGCGCGCTGGCCTGTCTGGTGACAACAGTTATCCAGCTGCCCACGTGCTGGCCCGTGGTGGCTTCTGGACTAGACACGGGGTCACAGGGAGATGAGGGCTTCTGCCCCCACGGGGCTCACCGTGGTCGGAAGCAGACGTGGGCCCAGCACAATGAAGGGACTGGGACTCATTCCTCTAATGCCCTGCTTTCTCTCCACCTAACGGCTGGGCTGGGGCAGCCTTGTGTGCCCCTCTCGGGGTTCAGCCTGCAGACAGTAGATTTGGCCGCTGCACTTCTGTGCTCGGAGGTGGCTTAGGGCTCCGGATTGGAGCACTTCTTCAGCTTCCGTCCCTGGTAGAGGCTGAGGCACTGAGGCAGCGTTTTTGGCCTGGTTGCTATGTCCACCCCGAGCTGTGTTTCCTTGTCTGGCCTCAGGGCTGGAGGCAGCCTGTCTGATCCCCTCGCCCCGGATGTGGATGGAGACAGAGCTGTGGGCAGTGGACGGTGACACGGACAAGGGACTCCCACAAGGAAAACTCCTTACCTGGACGTGTGACCTGGATGCCCGGGGGCCCGCTCTGAGGCTCGGGTCCAGGCTGGGCTCTGGCATAGGAAACGCTCAGGCAAGGCTGGCCCCCACTGACCTCTCCACAGGATCAATCTGATGACAGGGCGGGGCTGTGGAGGGGGCAGTGCCTGGCACACAGCAGGTGACGGCAGGTAGCTGTGGAAGGAACGAATGCCCAAGAGAAGCAGTGACCTGTGAAGAGCAGGGCTGCATCCCACGTGGGGAAGAGGCGGGGTCATCACAGCAGATTCTTTAGCGGGGACGCATCCCCCACTGGGACTTAAATGGTAACATCATGGTGAAGTGTAGCACGGCATGAGAAGAGCGTCCAGCACGAATCGAATCCTCACGTGGACGGGGGATGGTTCTGAGCATTTCAAGTGAATGAACTTGTCCTGAACCGACAACAAAGCACCATGTGGCTTTGTCACTTGTGGCCATTTTACACACCAGGAAGTGACACAGAAAACACAGGTGGGATGTTGAGATCTAAGGGATGCACCTTGTCCAACGTGGAGGAACTGTTGGGGTGATAAGCAGGCTGGTGGGCGGGGGAGGTGAGGGCAGTTCTGAGTCACCAGGACAGTTGGAGGCTGGCTAAGGATGCAGGCATGGAGCCGGTGGTCTGAGCGGCCAGCGGCGACAGGAGTGGAGAGCTGGGGCAGAGGGATGGGAGCTGGGGGGTGGAGTGGGCAGTGTTGGGGGACAGAGGAGAGGAGGGACTGCATTGGACACGGCCAGGGGAGATGCTGGACGCTCAGGGCAGAGGCCCGCAGCACAGAGACTGCACACAGAGCTTCGGGAGATTTCTGGGGAATCATGGAGCTGGACAGAGAGAGCCTGGGATGACAGAGCAGTAGGAGGAACCATGGGAGAGAAAACAAGAGCGGCCGCAGCGTCCTGGGCTGCTGGGTGTCTCTGTGAGATGGGCTGAGACTTCCGCTTTGAACCAAAATGAAAACGTCTCTGCAGACGTTGGTGGCAGCGTGGGTGCACGCTGAGGACAGGGTGGCAACACCGGGATCATTCCTGCAAGATGAGCTTGAGGGTGAGGGAGAGAGAGTGATGTGGGACTGGGGCTTTGAGAGCCTTTTTCTTAAACTTGCTCTCAGAGGACAGGGCGTGAGCAGCTTATGAGCTGATCTGATGGCGCTGGGGGAGCAGAACGGGTAGGCGTGGTGGGGGAGGTCACAACCCAGAGACCCCAGGAAGCCGGATGCCATCTTCAGGGTGATTTCAGCACCCAGGTTTGGCCTCCCACTGGGGTGAGGGTTCCAAGCTGGCCTCGGTGTCTGGGTGAGGGTCTCAGGGTTGTCTCCACACCTTACGAAGGCTGCCAGGAAGTCCTCCCAGGGTGGGGAGGGTCTGGCCTCCCGTGGGTGCACCTCGAGCTGTGGGGAGCAGCAGGCAGAGCCTGGTGGGCAGGACTCTCCCTAGAAGGACCTCATTCCTAGGACCCAACCGAAGCCCACTTGGCTCACCAGGTGAGGAGCAGGTAACGTACCTGTGGGGCCCGCCAGGGTGTGGGGCGGGGCTCCTTCTCCACGCCCCGCTCCTCCCGTGTTCTGTGTTCCTGGAGCTTCTATTTGCTATTTGAGCCTTGGTGTCTCCCAATTTACTTTACTCAAGGGTTGGAGTTCATGTGCAGGGGGGCCCGCCTGGAGAGAGCAGTGCCCACTGCAGCCTTTCCCCTCTCCCTCAGGGCGGGTAACGGGGCATCACGACAAGTGGGGAGCTCCCAGGGCAGCGTAACGGCCCCCAGGGTGGGGGTGGGACAGACCAGATGTCCCCGTCCTGGGATAAACATGGATCCCAGGGGAGAGGATGCAGGTTGACCCCCTGCCCTGCAGTTCTGTGCAGGACAGCCAGCCCTTCAGCTATTTGAGAAGAGGGGTCTGAGTCCAGGGCCCTGATGCTGTGGGGAGAGGGCTCTTCCCCAGCTCCAGAGCGGGAGCATTCAAGGCTCTGTGGTTCCCAGGCTGCCCTGGGGGCTGATCGCTCACCAGGAGGGGACCCTGGGACTTGGGCAGAAGGCTCTCCTAGGACAACATCCTGGCCACAGCTTTCACAGGAGTCTGCAGTGATGCACCTCTGCGAGTGTCTGAGGGAGTCCATACCGGCAGACAAGGGGGCCGAGGCTCAGGGTGGGTCCACATACCAGACCAGACTTCTGATGAGGGAGGCGGGGCTTGGACCCAGGTTCTGTGTGACTCCCAAAGCCGAAGGGCAGATGGCTGCCCCACCGAGCTGCATCAATGCCACAGAGGGACAGGAAGGACCCCTACGGTCCCCTCCCCTAGTCACTAAGGCTGAACACAGGAAACCAGCTGCCCAGGAGGGTGGCGGGCCAAAACCCCAAAAGCCGGCAGGGAAAGCAGAGCAGCGGCAGAGGGACCGTCCAGGATGGTCTTGGCCTCCCTGAGGCCTCCCTGCTCTGCTACTCCTTCGTGGATGAATGGAACGTGGACCCTGCCCTCTTCACAGCAGGCCCTCTCGTGGTGCTGCCTCATAGCCTGGGGAGCCCCTCTTGCTGGGGTAAACCCCCAGAAGGTAATGGGAAAAATGGGAACCTCTGCTTGCTCCGTGGTGCCACCCTACGTGGGAGTGGCCTTCAGTGCTGCTGCGGGGTTAATGACCATCACACAGCAGGCAGAACGGCGACCCTGCATCAGGGAGGCCTGTCATCCGGGAGGGAGAAGGACCAGGCTCTCGGGGTCAAATGGGTCCAGAGCACTTTGCAGCCATTGGGTCCTGTAACGTAACTCCTCCCAAGGTGGTGGAGGGACGCCGTGGTGTCAACGTGAACTAGCAGGTGATATTATTCTCGGGTGAGATTCAAGCCCTGACCCTCTCCTTCCCCATCTTCTTCTGAGTGGCCCCTCAATGCCCCTTACCTATCCTGCTGGCCTGGCTTTTCCTCCAGTGGCAAGTAGCCGTTAGACCTTTGAATGCATGTCTCTTCCTGCCTGAGTGTCCTCACCCGAGTTCTTCTCCTGCCTGATAAGGCCACAGGGATCTCGCTTTCGAAGACCGCCTTTCATACATGGGGCCAGAGTGGTTACAGGACCCAGGCTTCGATTACTCCAAAGAGGTCCCTGTGACATGTCTGAGTTACTCCTTGGATTAGTCAGCTCAGGCCGCCATAAGAAAGGCCCACACAGAAATGATTTCCTCACATTCTGGAGGCGGGAAGTCCAAGGTCAAGGGCTGGTTCCTCCGGAGGCCTCTCCCCTGGGCTTGTAGACACTGTCTTCTGTCCATGTCCTCACATGGTCGTCCCTTCATGTGTGTCTGTGTCCTGATCTCCTCTTCTTATAAGGACGCCAGTCATATTGGATCAGGGCCCCACCCCACTGTGACCTCATTTACTGTGATCACCTCTGTAAAGACCCATCTCCAAATACACTCTGCTGTCCTCGGGATTAGGACTTCAACACAGAACTTGGGGGGCACATCTCAGCCCATAATGCCCATCTTGGGACTAGGGAGTCACCCTCCTCTGGTGTCACCCTTTCCACTCCTGTCTGTCCCATGGTTGTCGCATCAGTCGTAGGCTTTCCAGGGTTCTAGGGCGATGTTTGTCCTGGCACAGAGCAGTGAAGGAAGGCCATGCCTCCTTCCTTCCTTTGTTCCCTCCCCAGAGAAAAACCCACTTACACAGAGAGCATTTGCTTGAAGGTGAGGATTCCCCATAGGGACGCCTGTGGGGAGTCCTACTCATAGGCTGTTTGCCAACCACGTGTCCTAAATCCCTGAGGGATGGTGATGGGGGAGCACGGGGGGTGGGTACAGGGAACTGGGGTGGAAACTGAGAGACTCAGACAACATGAGTCTGTGAATCGTGGGAGCTGGTCTGGGTTTTCAATCTTTAATTTGCTTTATTAGTGGGCTTCATTCATCTAACCGATACACGTTTTCTCCCACAAGAGGATAATTCTCCTTTGATCCCAAGAGAGAAACACATCCCTGGTCTTGAGACAGACAGTATTTTTACGGTATTTCTTAAAGCTTTTGACTATTAAACTTTTATGACCTTTTAAAAAATTCAGGAAGGAACTTGGAAACTCCAGGCATCCTGTGATCTTTACTTGTCAGGGAGGCATCTCTCTGGAGTGGGGGAAACGGCAAGTTTGGAATCAAATGGCCCTGGATTCAAGTTCAGCCAGACCTCTGACCAGTTCCCTCGCTCCCTGAGCCTCCAATTCTACATCATTAAAGTGGGTGGTGAGGCCCGGGGGCTCCTTGTGAGGTCACATTTGAGGCTCTCAGCAGATGGTACCAGCCTTACGATCCTGTTGAAAAGCTGAGCAGATGGAGTATCAGAGGGGTGAGTCACTGGGAGTAAACGATTTCTGCCCAAGTCAGGGGCAGCCTTCTTGTTGGCCTGGCCACACTTGTCCCTACACACTGGTGGTCTGGAAGGAGGTCTGAGCCTCGTCACAGCAAGCTTGGACGTGGACTCTGGGGTTGGCTGTGGTGCTTGGGGGTCCCAGCCCCACCACGCTCAGAATAGAGTCACGTCCACGTGGTTGCCTTTTCCACCATGCTCCACTCGCATTGAGGATGTAATGAGCTACTCTTTTTTGTCTGGCGTTTTCCATGGGCCAAGAGGGGACAGAGCACAGCACACCAAAAGCATCATCATCTTGGCTCAGAGGGCCTCCCCGCCAGCTGGGGAAGCAGCCTTGCACAGCTGAAGTACAGCAGTTGTGGGGAAGTCCAGTCCAGCCCTGAGAGTTTGCAGCCCTACAGGGCAGAGACTTGCACCTGCAGGACCTGGGAGTTAGAGACGTGAAGGGGTGGGCTGGGGACCACGGCACTGGAGGGGCAGGGGCAGAGTTGAGGGTGGAATTGTTGTCATTTGCTGCGCGGGGCTAACTGAGCAGTAACTGCACACCGCATGCTCCGTTATTTTCAAAGAACGTAACAATGCAATCCTAAATCTGTGCTCCAAGACAGCCCTGCTCTGGTGTCATAAAGATGCGTGAAGGACTGATGTGAATGAAACGTACAAGCCACTATTACAGAAGTAATAGGATGATGACAGGCATCAATAGCATGGGGACAGACAGGCATTTCACAGGCGAGAGGCACTGGTGTTCAAAAAAGTGAATGCCCACTGCATGCGTGTCCTGAAAAAGGACCTGGAAAGCATGGTCCCTGCCTTCCAGAGGTGGAAAGTCTGGAAAAGGCAGAAAGACCCTAGTCTACTACAACACAGTATGGGAGGTGCTGTGCGTGACTGTTCAGCTCATCATGGGGCCAGCGTGTGGTCCCTCTGACACATTCAGGAGATGTCCTGCATCCCTGGCGCAGGGCTGGCCATGGTGAACCAGGGCCAGAGGAGACGAGTGGATCCAGTCCTACAGGGTACCCTGAGCCCAGTTAGAGAGTTTAGACCAGATACCAGCATCAATGTGGAACCTGCAGCGCCTTGAATGAGGCAATAGTACATTCAGAAAGATGACTTTATTGGGGCTTCCCCGGTGGCTCAGTGGTTGAGAGTCCACCTGCTGATGCAGGGGGCACGGGTTCGTGCCCCGGTCCGGGAAGATCCCACGTGCCGCGGAGCGGCTGGACCCGTGAGCCATGGCCGCTGAGCCTGCGCGTCCGGAGCCTGTGCTCCGCAACGGGAGAGGCCACAACAGTGAGAGGCCCGTGTACCGCAAAAAAAAAAAAAAAAAAAAAAAAGATGACTTTATTGGACCAAAATGACCCACCAAACAACACAATCACTCTGCCCTCCCCACCAGAAATGCCATAGAAATGACAGAATAAGAAAGAACAAAGGAGAATATGCTACACATGGGGGATGACAACCAGGGAGGAACGTCAGGAAAGAAGCAGAAGTGTAGGATTTCTGGGGATGGTGAGCATCATCTGACTGATGGGGAAACCAGAGCAGACCGTCGGTGAGAAGGAGCAGGAGAATCTCCTGCTGAGATCAGAGCGGTCCTCCCCCACGGAGCCTGAGCCCACCGTCAGGCAGGGGAGGCATGTGGGAGCCGTCTCCAGGGAATTCTGAACAAATGGGCCCAGGAAAGAGCATCTGAAAAGTTCCTTTCTGAACAAAACCAGGGCCTGGCGAGGCTGCGTGGCATCACAGTGGAGCCTGTTTGCTCCAGATCAGTCTCTCTGGGTCTGAATCTCACCCCTGCCCAAGGTCCCTAGGACGAGAATACTGAGAATGTCTTAAGCCCTGGTGTCTGGTTCGCTCTCAGCATCACTGGATGTTAATTTTTATTGGGCTTGTTTTGGGGAAGATTGGTAACCTGAGAATGAGGCTGATGAGGGCAGAGAAGGGTCCACAGAAGGGAAGCAGAGCTCTGCTCGAGGGAGCGTGTGCCTTCCAGGTAAATTTTCAGGAAGCCGAGATGCTGGGATTCCATTCAGGAGACATTACCAGATTGTATCCTAGGACACAAGAAAAACAAATTAGCAATAAAAATGATCAGAGTTCTTGGAAATTTGATAACATTAAAATCCCCACAAATGGTCAAATAGCAGAATGGTTAGAGCTGAATACTGAATTACCCACCTAGATGATTGTTAGGAAATTTTACAAAAAAATGAATGGAAAAGGAGAGAGCAGAGATTAAAGGAGAAAAAATGCTCATAGATGAAAAGAGTCTCTTTTTCCCGAATTGAGAAAGCTATGAGTTTTTCCATCCAAAGTGTCAATTACAGGACAAGATAGATTAAGAAAAGAATGCAAGCACTTGGATACAGTCTGGATAAATGCCAGCAGTCCAAAAATTAAGAAACTGTCCAGAGACCTTCATTACTGTGACAAAAACAGACTCCCATAATTTCACAAGAATCACATTGGTGGCAAATTTTTAAAAGCAGCACCACACCTTGTGAAAAAATGTCCTTAAAGATCCAATAGAGTTTTGATTCTATAATTCCATGCCTGGGAAAACTATTACTCAAGTAGAAGGGAAAATAAAGCAATTTCCATGCATGAAGAGACAGAAAATTAAATTTACCTTCTGTGGGCACTTTTTGAAAAATAACTTGAATCCATTACACAAAACAAAAGCAAACAAAAATCATGAATCCAATAAGAAGATGGACTTGGGATCAAGAATAATGGTAAGGAAGAAACCAGTCAAGCTGGTAGTTAATGTAAATGAATTTTTAGGGATAATATTTAAAATGAGAACCTATTATTTAATTTACTTTATTTTAACTAATAATTGTATATATTTAAGGTGTACAGTATGATGATTTGATGTACATATACATAGAGAAATGATTACTACAGTCAAGCAACTTCATTTATGTTTTCACATAGTTACCATTTTTTGTATATGTGATGAGAGCACCTGGAATGTACTCTTTTAGCAAGTTTCCACTATTCATTACGGTCTTGTTAAGTATAGTCATCATGCTGTACAGCAGGTCTCTAGACTTAAGTCATCCTCCATTATTGCAGCTTTATAGCCTTGACCAGACTCTTCACATTTCCTCCACCCCCAGCCCCTGGCAACCACTGCTCTACTCTCTGTTTCTATGGATTCGAGATTTTTAGATTCTACATGTATAAGTGAGACTGTGCAGTTTTTTTCTTTCTGTGTCTGGCTTATTTTACTTAGCATGATATCCTAAGGATATCCAGGATATAACCAATGACTCTGCAAATCTAGCAATAGGAAGCAAGGCTAACAAGCATTTCCTGAGAGCACAGAATCATGCTCAATCAGGACCTCAGTCCTAAGTTCCCTAAATAATCAATTATGCGTCTCATAACTGGATATACTTAAAGTTGCCTTGAAGCTGTTTATATCTGAAATACATTACCTCTCAAACTAAGAGGATCCTTACTCACTGTGTCTGGGTTCTAGACATGGGGCACCTAGCACGGTATGTGTGCACAGGTGTCCAGTTTCTTCAGTGTTATTGCAAATGGCAGATCTCCTTTTTTAAGGCTGATAAGTATATATATTTATAAAGTATATATACATACATATATGTATATATACTTTATCCATTCACCTGTCAACATGCCCTTAGATTGTTTTCATGTCTTGGCTATTGAGAATAATGCCACAATGAACATGGGAGTGCAGATATCTCTTTGAGGTACTAATTTCATTTCCTTTGGGTACACACCCAGAAGAGGGATTGCTGGATCATATGCTAGTTCTGTTTTTAACTTTTTGAGGAACCTCCACTGTTTTCCACAGTGACTGTACCAGTTTACATTCCCACCAGTAGTGCACAAGCATTTTCTTTTTCTCACATCTTCACTAACACTTCTACTTTTTTGATAATAGCCATTCGAAGAGGTATGAGGTGATATCTTTTGGTTTTGATTTGCATTTCCCTGATGGTTAGTGATGTTGAGCACCTTTCCACATAGCTGCTGGCCAATCGTATGTCTACTTTAGGAAAATGTCTGTTCAGGTTCTTTGCTCATTTTTAAAATATTGGGCCGTTTGTTTTTCTGCTATTGAGTTGCATGAGTTCCTCATGTATTTTGGATATTAACTCCTTATCTTACCAGATATGTAGTTTGCAAACATTTTCTCCCAATCCATAGATTTCTATTTCATTTTGTTGATTGTTTGCTGTGCAGAAGCCTTTTAATTTGAGGTATTCACACTTGTTTATGTGTGCTTTTGTTGCCTGAACTTTTTTTTTTTTTACATCTTTATTGGAGTATAATTGCTTTACAATGGTGTGTTAGTTTCTGCTTTATAACAAAGTGAATCAGTTATACATATACATATGTTCCCATATCTCTTCCCTCTTGTGTCTCCCTCCCTCCCACCCTCCCTATCCCACCCCTCTAGGTGGTCACAAAGCACCGAGCTGATCTCCCTGTGCTATGCGGCTGCTTCCCACTAGCTATCTACCTTATGTTTGGTAGTGTATATATGTCCATGCCTCTCTCTTGCTTTGTCACAGCTTGCCCTTCCCCCTCCCCATATCCTCAAGTCCATTCTCTAGTAGGTCTGTGTCTTTATTCCTGTCTTACCCCTAGGTTCTTCATGACTTTTTTTTTCCTTAAATTCCATATATATGTGTTAGCATATGGTATTTGTCTTTCTCTTTCTGACTTACTTCAGTCTGTATGACAGACTCTAGGTCGATCCACCTCTTTACAAATAGCTCAATTTCGTTTCTTTTTATGGCTGAGTAATATTCCATTGTATATATGTGCCACATCTTCTTTATCCATTCATCCGATGATGGACACTTAGGTTGTTTCCATCTCCGGGCTATTGTAAATAGAGATGCAATGAACATTTTGGTACATGACTCTTTTTGAATTATGGTTTTCTCAGGGTATATGCCCAGAGGAAAACATAGGCAGAACACTCTATGACATAAATCACAGCAAGAACCTTTTTGACCCACCTCCTAGAGAAATAGAAATAAAAACAGAAATAAACAAATGGGACCTAATGAAACTTCAAAGCTTTTGCACAACAAAGGAAACCATAAACAAGACCAAAAGAAAACCCTCAGAATGGGAGAAAATATTTGCAAATGAAGCAACTGACAAAGGATTAATCTCCAAAATTTATAAGCAGCTCATGCAGCTCAATAACAAAAAGACAAACAACCCAATCCAAAAACGGGCAGAAGACCTAAATAGACATTTCTCCGAAGAAGATATACTGATTGCCAACAAACACATGAAAGAATGCTCAACATCATTAATCATTAGAGAAATGCAAATCAAAACTACAATGAGATATCATCTCACACCAGTCAGAATGTTGCCTGAACTTTTGATGCCATATACAAAAATTTCATTGCAGAGGCCAATGCCAAGGAAGTTTCCCCCTATGTTTTCTTCTAGAAGTTTTATGGTTTCAGGTCCTGTGTTTATGTCTTTAATTATTTTAGAGTTAATTTTTGTATACAGTATAAGGGTAAAAAGAATTTCATTCGTTTGCAAGTGGACATCCAGTTTTCCCAACACAATTTATTGAAGACTATCTTTTCCCCATTATGTATTCTTGGCAATTTTGTTGAACGTTAGTTGACTGTATATGCTTAGGTTTATTTCTGGGTTCTCTATTCTGCTCCCTTGGTCTACGTGTCTGTTATTATGATAGTACCATATCATTTTGATTGGTAATATGATTTGAAATCAGGAAGTATGATGACTCTGTTCTTTCTCAGGATTGCTTTGGCTATTTGGAAACTTTGTGGTTCCATATGAATTTTAGAATTGTTTTCCCTATTTCTGTGAAAAATGCCATTAAAAGCTTGGTAATACTTGCATTGAATCTATGTACTACTTTGGGTGTATGGCCTTTTTAACAATATTAATTCTTCCATTCCATGAACATAGGATAGCTTTCCATGTGTCTTTTTTTTCTTTTTGATGTGGACCATTTTTAAAGTCTTTTTTGAATTTGTTTCAATATTGCTTCTGTTTTATGTTTTTGGTTTTTTTGTCCCCAAGGCATGTGGGACCTTACTCTCTGACCAGGATTCTAACCTGCACCCCCTGCATTGGAAGGTGAAGTCTTAACCATTGGACCGTCAGGGAAGTCCCTGTGTGTCTTCTTTAATTTCTTTAAGCAATGTTTTATAGTTTTCAGTGTACATATCTTTCACCACCTTGGTTAAATTTATTCCTAAGTATTGTTTTCTTTCTGACATTATGATAAATGGGACTGTTTTCTTGATTTCCTTTTCAGATAAATCATTCTTGGTGTAAAGATACACAACTGAATTTTGTATGTTGATTTTGTATCCTGCAACTTTACTGAATTTGTTTATTAGTTATAATAGTTTTTAATGGAAGCTTTAGGGTTTTGCATATAGGTTCAAAATAAATTAAACAACACATCAAAAAGATTACACACTGTGACCAAGAGGGATTTATCCATTGGATGTAAGATTGGTTTAACATACTCAAATCAACAAGTGTGATACACTACATTATAGAGTGAATGATAACAATCATATGATGATCTTAATAAATGCAGAAGAATTTGGCAAAGTTCAACAATCATTCATGATAAAAAAAAAAAACTCTCAAAAAATAGGTATAAAAGGAAATTTCCTCAGCACAATAAAGATCATTTATGAAAAGTTTGCCTCTAATATCATAACCAATAGGGAAAAACTGAAAGCTTTGCCTCTAAGATCAGGTACAAGGCAAGGATGCCCACTTTCAACACGTCTATTCAACATAACACTGAAGTACTAGCAAGAGCAATCAGACAAGAAAAAGACATAAAAGTCATCCAAATCAAAAAGGAAGAAGTAAAATAGATATTTGCAGTTGACATGATCCTATGTAGAGAACACAGTATTTTAAATATTAAAAAAGAGGATTTCCATGTGACAGTAGTAAGAACTGGGTAGGAGAGGGGAGAAAAAGGGAGAAAATCAAAACACACTAAAAGTCTTATTTTCTTCAATAGAAGAATATAACTGATTTTTATGACTCTTACAAAAAATAGTAAGCTGAATATATGTGTTAAAAGATTAATGGTTTCTGACTGGCTCTTGGTCAATTGGATGTCCAAATTCTTTTTTTAAAAGGAGAAGAATATTAAGAATAACTTTGCCCCATACTCAAAAATTAATTCCAGTTAGATTGTCAATCTGAATTTTTCAAGTTACAAATATAAACCTTTTAGAATAAGAATGGGAAAATAACTCTGAGAAGACAGAGTTAAGGGTATTTAAGGATGCATATGTAAAGCAAAATAATACAGACCAAAAATATTCGAATGAAAAAATATATATCTAGTCGAATCTATGTATTTTAAAAATATAAAGTAGGTTTGTCAATATTAGTGTCTCACAAGGATGAACTACCATTTGGTTTTCCATATGGAAAATAAATTCCTTTAACAAGAAAAGCTGCTCTGAAATACCATGAAGTCCTAAATAGCCTTAATTTATCCTGTGTGTCGAGGACATGGGCGTAATTTGCTGCAGACATGTTGAAATGCTGGTGGAGGTGGGCTCACCCAGATCCAGCTGAGGACCTCTCATGGCATAGGGCAGATGTTCCCTTTCTAGAAGGTTCTGACCCTGGAATGCATCTGGTCCAGGGTTCAGGTAAGAGATTGTGGACCCAAGCGGGGGGCTTAAATGTTGGTCAAATGGGTAATGATTCTTCTTTTGCATCCTGGGAAAAGGTCACAGTCACATCACTTGTTTTCTGTCTGAAGAAAAGCCTCTACAAGACACCAGAGCATTGCGTAGAGTTTGGGTCTTCTTGGAGGAAAGATGCAAAGTGTGGTTCAAAAATAACCAGAAGGGGATGGCTGAGGGACCCCACTGACTCTGACCAGCTCCTCACTGGGCACTCAGGCTGAGGTGAGAAGCATCTAGTCTGGAGGGACCCAGGCTTCCTCCTGGCAACTTCCAGGAAACTGCCACTGGGAGCCACCTGTCTCCATGGGTCCCTCAGGCTAAGGTGCGATTTGACACTTGGCACATCTTTCAGAGCCTACAGGGGCCCTTCTGTTTGGGCCCATCCTGGGAAGATGAGTGTTTCATCTTTAGACCTGGACACATTGGGGCTGCGCCTGGGATGACTACTTTATCCAGGGGTCTCTTCCTAGAAAAGGGCCTCCACTACCTCGGGCAGGAGACCAGAATTCGAAGGGACCTGACTGATGCTGGTCCCATGGCCCATCTCTCCACTGGCTTTCAGCAGTGCCTTGTCTGTCTCCCGGCTCCTCCCCCCAGACCACACCTCCCCCTCCCCACCTCTCTCTGCAGCCTGGGTGGTCCCCAAGGCTTTCACTCCTGCTCCTTCTTTATCATGGAGTTCACAACTGCCACCCTTGGGCAGAGAGTCCTTGGACCCACTCACTCATCCCTGAATGGAAAAATCGTCCCAGTGATCTCAGCGTCAAGAATAATTGTTAACCACACTCACGCTCCTTGAGCACGGCTATGCTTGGCATACTTATTTTAGTTTTTACTTGTCTTATCCCTGAATCTAAGGTGGAGTTTCTATTACTCTCTCCATCAAACACATGAGAGGACCACATCAGAGTTGGGGTAACCTGTCCAAGTCTCATGGGGAGCAAACAGCCCGGCGCTTGGTCCTGAGCCGACTTTGGATGCTTCGACTCCAGGCTAAGAGGAGCCTCGCTGTCACCAGGATCCTGCCTGGAGAGAGGTGTCCTTCTTCGGCCCCCTTACCCTGTGCTGTAGACCCTTTGGGACCAGTCACTGGGGGACACCTGGGGCTCCAGACAGCCCCGATGATGTTGGACACCTGTCTGGTCTGGTTGTCAGTCAGGGAGGTCCCACTGCATCCTGGTAACAGGACCCCTGGCCATGGTCATTCTCATCTGCCTGGTCTCACTGCCTTTACAGCTTGCAGATGGGGACACATGGGACAGAGCAGCAATGGCCAGACCTCGAGGAGCACTCCCTACCCAGTAAGGCCTGTTTACACTCACATGATGAACTCTGCTTCTGGGGCTGTGCTAAGCGTGGTACCAGCAAAATGGCTCAAAGATGACTTGTTATATTTTGTTTCTTCCCAACACAAGGTGTCCTGAGATAAAGCTCAGCAGTGGGCGGACAGGCTGGCCAGACCCCAGGTCAAACCCCACTGTGCCCTCGGCTGGCCTTTCTGAGTGGGGCTTCCTTCTGTCCAAGGTGGTGACGACAGGGTAACAGAAGCGCCTTCCCAGGGGGACAAGGAAATGAGGGCAGATGCGGCCTCCATGTGAAGCCCCTCCCACACCGAGATATAGGATCCCAAAGAGCAAGGCCACGTCTGTCTCCCTGTGCCCAGCACAGGGGGCTGAGTAAGGGCCAAGCAACCCATGTGGTCATCAGGCAGGGACACACAACAAGCTGCCTCTGATCTACAGGCCGGGGGCTGGCCGGGACTCACGGACGCAGCTGTGGGCCAGGCCAGGTGCCCTGGGCACCCTCATCCCGTGTCACGTCACAGCGTCACATGGCACCGGTGCTGGCCCCAGCTCCCCCTTTGCTGATGGCAGCATCCCAGGCAGACCAGACCAGTTGCCTCATGGACACTCAGGGCGGGGTCCTCGGACCCGAGTCTGGCAGTGACAGACACGACGCAGACCACCAGCAGGAGAAACCCAGGGTCCTGCCGGCAGGGGTCACGCTCGCAGGGTGCAGCTTTCCTTCTGTTGCTGCGTCAACATGGGCAGCTCAGGAGTGGTCAGCTGTGGACACGGGGCTGGCCGTGGAAGTGGGGTCATGAGCGGCAAGCTTTGGAGATGTGAGAACAAGCGATGGATGGTCCTTCCAGGAGGAGGCCTGGCAGCCATGGAACCTTCTCCTTAGCTGGAAGGGCCTGATTTATTGGGGACTTCGCCTGTGGGCCCAGGAAGGACCCTCCCAGGTTCTCCTTCCGTGTGGTGTGACCGTGTTGATGGGGACAGTGACACGCCCCTGCCAGGGCACCTGCAGGGTGAGGGTTCATGACGAGGCGTGTACAGGCGAGAGCGCACCCCCTCTTCACTTTCTGGGGCCTCGGGACCACCCGCTCAGCACACAGAGCGCCCTGGACCTGCTGAGGAGAGCAGGGCGGGGATCTCCTGGGCCATTGGTGGCACAGCTGGCAGCCCAGGGACGCCGAGAAGTACTGTTTGGCTGAGATGGGCTGGTTGGAGGGGGAGAGTTTGGGGCTGAGGGGTTGCCCTCATGGAAGAGGCACGGGGAGACTGACGTGGATGTTTCCTTTTTTATTAATTAATTTTTTAATTGAAGTATAGTTGATTTACAATGTTGTGTTAATTTCTGCTGTGCAGCAAACTGACTCAGTTATATATATATATACATTTTTAAAATATTCTTTTCCGTTATGGTTTATCCCAGGATATTGAATGTAGTTCCCTGTGCTCTACAGGAGGACCTTGCTGTTTATCCATTCTCTATACGATAGTTTGTATCTGCTAATCCCAAACTCCCAGTCCATCTCCCCCCACCCCCCATTACTATGTTTCTTACTAGAGGCAGGTCATGTGATCGGGGAGTCCCAGCTGGGAGGAGAGGCCTGGAGAGGAGGCCGCAGCTGGGGTCCAGCCTGCTTTCCCCTCACTGACCCCACAGGCTTGTCCAGCAAAGCAGTTGTGACCATTCCTTGGCCTCACCTTGCCTAATTCCTGCCATGGATGTGGGCTCAGTCTGAGCCACCAGGATGATGTGGCTTGGGGCCTGTCCTACGTGCAGGACACCTTCTGGCTCCAGAAGGAGATGATGGGGTCTAAGACAGTGGGAGCAAAGTACCTGTCTGCTGGTGGGTTGATGACATTTGGTCCACAGAGCTGCAAAGAATGGATCAAGTCTCCAGTGGCTTCCTGGAGGAAGAGGCACATGAACTGGGGGAGACCCCAGTGGTAACTGTCCTCACTGGTGGGGGTAGAGGATAAAGTGGAGGAGAGAACCCTTTGAAAAATTGCCCAGGTGGCAGCAAAAAGTGGTTCCAAGCATCTTTCCAGAATAAGGAGGTGGCACAGTCCTCTGTGCCTTCTGCAGCACAGGGGAGGGGCTCGCCCAGCTCCGGGTGACTGAGCTCATCGCTCCTCCCTGCAAATAGCCCCTGGCGGATGGATGGGCCAGGAGGAGAGGAGAGAGCGTTTTATTACTGCTCCAGGTCCCATGATGCATCGCTCCACTGTCGGCTGAGCTCGGAGAGAGGCAGCCAGGATCACACTGAGCGTAGCTCCCAGGATGCAGGATATTAAATCAATCAAACGAAATTAAAAGCTTTGGCCAGCTCTTGAACTCAGGGTTGAGCAGCAGCCCTTTCTTCTTATTCCAACTGCTTCCCGGGAGGATGCCCAGCCTGCAGGATCTGCAAGGGTTGGTGCTTTGAATTATTTAGAGGGAGCAGGGCTGGGATACATACAGGAAAGCATCCTGCCACAGAAATGCTGAGACAACTGCCCCTGCAGGGAGACCTGGGGAGGACAGTGTGTGTGTGTCCAGATAGACACATCTGTCACCATGGTGGGAGTCCTGGCTCAAGAGACCTCACTCAGCAGCAGAGGGACTGCTGCCTTTTGTCCTGAGGAGTCGGTCAGCAATCTTTCCAATCAGCACTGAGGCAGCTCTGCTGCAGAGGTGCAGGATGTGGTCCAGAGCTCTGGGTTCAAATCCCAGCCCTGCTCCTGGAAGCTGGGAGATGCTGAGGAAGATGATTTAACCCTCTGAGGACCACCCTCCACTGTGAATGACATTATATATAGCAACTCTTATGGGCCTGATTCATCCCAGGCGCTGTTCCAGGCTCTGTCCTCACAGGCGTTCATTCATCCCAAGCACAGAAGTTGAGGGCCTGCTGTGTTCCTCGCCCTGAGGGTTGCAGCAGGAAAACACAGCAGACCACATCCCTGCTCTCAGGGAAAAAGCAACCTAGTGACAGATCCATCTCAACTGTGTGGTCCCTCTGATGGAAACAAGTTGGGGCGTGCAAGAAAATGTGAGATTGGGCCATTGGTGGGGGCTGCTGAGAGGAGGTGGCTGGAAGCTGAGACCTGTAGAACCAGGAGTTGATGGGGTATCAAGCAGGAGGACATGCATCCCCAGCAGAGAGAAAGGGATGCAGGCCCAGAAGTGAGCACCAGCTGGGTGGGTCAAAGGCAGAGAGAGCAGGCCCTGGGGGCTGGAGCCTAGGGAAGGAGTGCAAGAGTCGTGGGAGAAGGACAGATGGGGCACCCGAGGCTGGATCCCACAGGTCTTGTGGGTCAGTGTGGATTGGCTTATTCTAGGGTCAATGGAAACCCAGGAGAGGCAGGATCCAGTCTGCATTGTAATAGGACCTTTGGTTGCTTCTGGCACACATGCTTGCCAGCCTTCACCTTTCCTGTTCCTGCTGCCAGGCCAGCTCTGCCAGCATGTGTCTAGGTGGCTCCTCCCTCACCTTTCACACTTATTTGGTCAGTTTTCCTGAACGGCCATTTCTAACCACCTCACTTAGAACTGAAGCACCTCTTTGCATAATGATAAAGGGGTCAATTCTCCAAGAAGACATAACAATCCATACTGTGTATGCACCTAACAACAGAGCATCAAAATACATGAGGCAAAAAGTGATGGGACCACGTGGAGAAATAGATGAACCTACTATGACCGGTGGAGACTCCAACATTCCTCTATCAGAAATGGACAGACCCATCAGGCAGAAAATCAGTGAGGACATAGTTGAGCTCAATAGCACCATCGATCAACTGGATGTAATTGACATTTAGAGATGACTTCATCCAACAGGAGAGTACACCTTCTTGTCAAACTCCCATGGAACATACATAAAGATAAACCACTCTTGTCCATAAAACGTACTTAACAAATTAAAAACAATAGAAATAAAACAATATCTGGGGGCTTCCCTGGTGGCACATTGGTTGAGAGTCGCCTGCCAATGCAGGGGACGCGGGTTCGTGCCCCCGTTCGGGAAGATCCCACATGCCACGGAGTGGCTGGGCCCGTGAGCCATGGCCGCTGAGCCTGCACATCCGGAGCCTGTGCTCCGCAGCGGGAGAGGCCACAGCGGTGAGAAGCCCGCGTACCGCAAAAAAACCAAAACCAAAAACAAAAAACAATGTCTGCTCTCAGATAATAATGGAATTAAATTAGAAATCAATAACAGCTGGAAAACTCAAAAAACACTTGGAGAGTAAACAACACATTTCTAAATAACACATTAGTCAAAGAAGAAATCTCAAGAAAAATTAAAAAATATTTTCAACTAAATGAAAGTGAAACTCAACTTTTCATAGTGTGTGGGACGCAGCAAAACCAGTGCTTGGAGGGAAATTTATAGCATTGAATGCATATGTTAGAAAAGAAGTATGGTTTAAAATTGATCATATAAGCTTTCACCTTAGGAAATTAGAAAAAGAAGAGCAAATTAAATGCAAAGTAAACAGTAAAATAATAATAATAAAAAAATTAGAACAAAAATCAATGAAATTAAAACCAGAAAATCAGTAGAGAAAATCAGCAAACCCAAAAACTGATTCTTTCAAAAGAGCAATAAAATCAATTAGCATCTAGTCAGACTAAGAAAAAAAAAGAGAGAGATGACACCAATTACTAATACCAGAAAGTAAAATGGGGACATGACTATAGACCTTGTGGACATTAAAAGGATCATAAAGCAACTCTAAGAATATTTCCATGCCCAAATATTTGATAACCTAGATGGAATCGACCAGTTCCTTGAAAGACACAAATCTGCCACAACTCACACACAAAAATTAGACAATATGAAAAGGCCTATATCTACCAGAGAAATTAGATCAATAATTAATAACCTTCCAAAACAGAAAGGTCCAGATGGATTTGCTGGTGAATTCTATCAAACCTTTAAGGAAGAAATGATACCAATTTTCTACAACCTCTTTCAGAGGATCAACACTAAGAAAATAAACAATCTGATAAAAAATGGGCAAAAGACCTCACCAGAGAAAATATACAGATGACAATTAAGCATATGAAAAGATGCTCCACATCATATATAATTAAGGAAATACAAGTTAAAACAACAATTAGACACCACTGCACACCTATTGCAATGGTCAAAATGCAAAGCTTTGACAACATCAAATGCTGGTGAGGATGTGGAGCAACTGGAACTCTCATTCATGGCTGGTGGGGATGCAGAATGGTGCAGCCACTCTGGAAGACGGTTTGGTAGTTTCCTATAAAACTAACTAGACTCTTACATATGATCCAGACATTATGCTCCTTGGTATTTACCCAAAGGAAATGAAAACTTATGTCCACACGGATGATGTTTATAGGAGCTTTACTCATAATAGACGAAACTCAGGAGCAACCAAGAAGTCATTCAGGCAAACGGATAAATTGTGGTCTATCCAGACCATCAAATACTCGTCAGTGCTTCAAGGAAGTGAGCTACCGAGCCATGAAAAGATATAGGAGAACCTTAAATGAATTTTACTTAGTGAAAGAAGCCAATCTGAAAAGGCTATGGACTATACGACTCAACTCTATGACATTCTGGAAAAGGCAAAATTATGGAGACAATAAAAAGATCAGTGGTTGCTAGTGGTTGGGGGGGCAGGGAGGGATGAACAGATGGAAAACAGAGGATTTTTAGGGCAGTAAAACTACTCTGTAGGATACTGTAATTATAGATACATGTCATTATACAATTATCCAAACCCATAGAAGGTACAACACCAAGAGTGAATCCTCATGGAAATTGTGGGTTTGGGTGATGATGACGTGTTAGTGCAGGTGCATCAGCTGTAACAAATGCACCTTTAGTGAGGGATGAGGACAGCGGGGGCATGTGTGCCTGCGTGTGTGTGCATATGCATGTAAACAAGGGGGTACATGGGAAATCTCTGTACTTTCCACTCAATTTTGCTGTGAACCCAAAATTGCTCTAGAAGTATTATTTAAAAGGAAAAAAAAAAAAACCCCTGAAGCCCCTTCCCTAAGTCCCTTTTCTTCCTTCCCTGCTCACCACAGGGCTCACCACCTCTTCTACTATATGTGTGTATATTTTCTCTTCCTGTTTTTCACTTATCTTGTTTGTTGTTTGTTTCTGCCACCACAGTATAAGTTCTTTGGTGATGGAGACGTTTATCTCTGTGCTCATGTTCACATCGCAAGTGCCTGGAACAGTGCCTGGCATGCAGCAGGTGCTCAGTATATACTAAATAAATGGGTGAATGAATGAGTGGGTGGATGAACAGATGGATGAGTGCTTCCCACAACCACCCACAAAATAAGCAATGTTAACCTTTGTTTCATGAATGTTGCCTGGTGGTCATGCCCACTCCTCACTGGGCAGTTCTGGGCATTGAGCTAGTTGATCACATGACAGCCCAACCTCAGGGGCTGGGGGCAGCACTGACTCCATGAATTTGGGAATGAAGGCAGGTGCACTGGGCAACCTCCGTCCAGGTGCTGAGTCAGCCCTGATTGACTGTGATGGAGCTCGGAGGCTGTGCTGGGCCCAGGTGGGCGTGTCTGGGTGGCTGGAGAGAATTCATCACCTGGACAGGTCTCTTCTTCCCTCAGTAAGTGTCCAAATAGGCCAGGGCACAAGCCTTCTGCCATAATATCTAGAGCTGGGAAGTGGTGCTGAGTGGATGGGGAGATTCTCAAACTGAAGGTTCAGCAAAGGGAAGGGTCTTTTTCAAGGTCAAAGCCCTCAGGAACATGTACCACCATCCTACTCCTCCATGCACCTGCCCCTGTCATGCCTAGCACTGCTCAGTCCTCTCCACCGGGACATAGTCCTGTCCCTTGTGGAACAGTGCTGACCCCTGGCCTAATCAGGGTGTTCATGGGTCACCCTGCACTGACCAGGCTCACCCTTAGCCCCAGGCCTCCCATTCTAGGCTCTCCATCATTCTCTCTCCTCTCCTTCTTGCTGATCTCACCTGGGCCTTGTGTAGGGCTGATGCCCCTCTCTCTGGGGGGTCCACTCTGATCTTCCTCCTTTGTCTGGCTCCTGGGCTGGACCCACGACCTTGTCAGAAGGCCTGTGCCAGGGAAGGCTGCACTCTGTCATGGAGAGGGCTGTGGATGCCCCTACCTCTTATCTCCCCTCCCTGACTGACCTCAGCTTCCGGCAGGAACAAATATGATGGACCCTTAATCTAAAACTGGGGCTTTGTCCTTCCTGGCTGGGCCCTGCTGTTTCTCTACTGCATGATGTCTTTTGATGGGCAATGCCAGTCTCCTGGGACAGGCTGTGCTAGGGCTGAGCCCAGGAGTCCCTCGGTATTCCTGGACCCTTCCATCAGGGGGACATGGACTTTAGCCTTCTCCTGATCCCTGGGTCCACATCACCTCAGACCACACACACACACACACACACACACACACACACACGCACACACAGCCGCCTTTCCTGCACCCTGAAGCCAGGCTAGGTGGCTCCCTCTTAGGGATGCAGAATGAGGGAGTCCTTTGCACCTGCCCCTCCAGGTGTGCGACTCCCAGATGAACCTGGTCCTTTCCATGGGAAGCCAGTCCAGCCTGAGGACTCCAAATCAATGATGGTGGTTCTCCAGGTTCCTGGATACTCTCCGGCCCCCAGACACAATGGTTTCTGCCACGTGACACCCAGTGGATCCATGGGCGCTGCCAGCTGTGGCTCATGGGGGGCTGGCACTCCGCTCTCTCCATTTCTTAAGAGGATAAAAGGAATTGTGAGCTTGGAAGAACCTTTTACAAGAAATTGTGGGTTTTCTCCTCTCTTTTGATGGCTAAAGCCATACAATTGAACATTTTTCAAGAGGAGGAAAGAGCATAAATCAGAATGTACAAAGCCTGGATTGCCGTCTCCACGGGGAAGAGATAAAGCACTTGATGTTAAGAGATGAGAACTTTATCCCCGTCTTCTCGGGAGTGACCTTGGGCAGGGGAACCAGTGCATGAACTCTGTTTCCCGAGGGGGGATCAGGACTGAGTAGCCTCTCCCGAAGTGACAGGTGTGATCATCTCTTTGGGATTTGCTGGCATGGCTGTTTGCCGGTTCACTTTCCCCTGGCTTCTTCTGTGCTGGACATGGGGACAGAGAGCCTGTCCCTGCCCTGGGGGGACAGTCAGGAACCCCCAGTGTCAGAGGGAGAGCTCTGGTTCTCCGGCCCTTCTTTTTCCTGCTGCACGCATGCCTCCTACACCCCCCAGGAGGACAGGCCTGTCTGCTCACATGCTTGGCAGCCATCAGAGCAGCGCCTGGCACCAAACAGCGCCCCAAAGCATTTGGGGCTGTTGAGTCGCTTCAGTGCCAATCCCAGAGGGGCAGCATGGCCTGGAAGGAAGAATCAGGATTCAGGCCACGAGCATCTGTGCTTTGAGTCCTGTTCTGCCATTTCCAAGCTCATAACAACGTGACGGTCTTAAAATTCCCTGATCCCCCACTTTCTTACATGTAAAATTGGGATAATACCAATTCCAGGTGGAGGGACTGGTCCTTACAGATAATGTTTGCAAAATGCCTCGTACACATTAGATGCTCCCTCAATATAACAATAGTCATCGTTATTATTATTGTTCATCTGACAGTTTCGGGCCGATTTTTATTCCCCCAAAAATGTTAACTGCTAACTAGTTATGTATGTCAAAAAAACCCCTTGAAAGCACCATATAACAAAACAGAAGTGTTCCACAGACTCTGATACGTATGTGCGCTGACTCGAGACAAAAGATATATTTTCTGGCTTTTAAAGGAAATTGTGTGCTTTAATTAAAAAAAGAAAGTTTTCTCTCAGCATATGAATTATCTCGCTTGTCATAGGAGGTATTTGTTCCAGATGACAGGCCGTAATTAGCACACAGAACGGACTGAAGTTCCCCAAGAGAAGCCTGGAGTCTGGGGGGGCCTGGGCTGACGCAGCCGTGGCATTTCATCAGGTGTGTGGAGGGTGGGCTGGGGGCAGGGGTCTCTCTGGGTTCAGACAGAGGGAAGGAAAACAATTTATCACTGCTTCTCTGAGGGTGCCCGAGATGCTGCATCTCCTCCTGGGGCCTCCCCAGGGCAGCTGTTCTCCCCACAGCGCTCAGCTCAGCCGTGGGAACATCGGCGGAAAGGGCAAGGGCTCTGGTTCCATTCCTGGCTTCACCAAGGACGGCACACGTGATTCTAGCAAGTTCCTTCAGGGCTCTGATGTCTCCTGTCACACTGCAGAGAGCTGACTGGCACAGCCTCATATATCCATCATTTCCTTCCCCGCCTTCTACTTGTCATCAGAGGCACCTGTTTTACTAACTCGCCCACATAAAGACTCACACGTCCTGGACTGAATACCTCCCCGGGCTGGGCCTCTGGGCAGAGACATGATGGGCCCCGCTCCTGCCTTGGCAGGGACCCATTAGTGGAGACAGACACAGGCGTCGACGGGGCAGAGAGGATGCTCCGGTCACAGAACACCCTACATTTTCTTCCTGGATGCACACTTCCGAACAGACAGGGCTGAACGTCTGACTTATGCCCAAGAGACCAGAGCAGAGACGGGGTTCCACACTTCTAGACCTGCCCCTACACCGCCCCTTGCAGCCTCCCCTTTCTCCATTTGCCAGCTGGCTGCAGAGGGCGAAGTGGAGGCTTCCTGGGAGAAGGAGGGGGCATGAGAGAAAAGGGGCCGAGTCCCTGAATGACTGGGTGAAGCAGAGCATTCCCCGAGCTCTAGCCAGAGAGGGGCTGTGCTTGGCTTTGGAGCTGAGCCGCTGGGATCTGAGTATCGTCAGGACGCTCTTCCAGGATGGAGATGAAGGCGAGAGTCAGAACCCTCCCTCCAGGGGAGGCTGGCTTTTCTCTTTGCCTGGGTGGACCCACCTCGCCACCCCTGCTGGCAAGACCCTAGAGGGCGGGCCACCCAGCTTGCTGGTATCTGTGAAGGAGCACAGCCTGGCTCAGAAACATTCCACAGGCTCGGTGCAGAGCACGGCAGCCTCTCAAAGCTGGAAGGAGGCCAGGTAGAGACTTTCCCAGCACAGGATCCGCTTCAAGCCCCTGAGAGGAGAGGTGGGGATCTTACCTGAGTGACATGTCTTCATCTCATCACTGTCCTTAGCTCAAGACTGTTGTTTGATATTATTAACACAACCAGCACATTCTAGCACGTATAGGCACTTGCGCCGGACAAATGTTAAATACATTATCAAGTTTAAAATGTTATTAAGGTAAGAGGGCACCTCCATTCTGTCGCAGTTCACCGGAAAAGGCTTCCGTGCTTGAGCATTTTTCTATTTCAAGGTTAATTAAAAGACACTCACACTGATTCGCCAGGAGAGATCTCCTCTGCACACCCAGGCCACCATGAGTGTCGATTTCTATTATCTACAAGCCTTTACTGCCAACACTCCCTTCCCGCGGGTCTTCCCACCTCAAACACATTGGAGCAAAGCTGCTCGGTGCTTATGAGGCGTTTTGATAAGAGATGGGTTCCAATAAATTTTATAACGTTCATCATGCAGGGAAACCTATGCAGCTTCAAAAACTTGTTTTAAGTGTTAGAGTACTGAAGGATATACGCAAAATGTACAAGAACACGTCACATAATGATCTCGTTGAGGTCATATTAGCACCAGAGAGGCTAAAGATTGTACCAGACTGTCAGCATCCTCTGAGCCACGTGATCCTGGCCACCCAGAGTCTGGGAGAGCCAAGGTGCTTTTCTCTTCAGGTCTGAACTTTCTTCCACATCACAGGATGTTGGTTCTACCAGGTTTGACTCATAGGTTACTAACCAATTAAACCCAGACTGAAACGAAGAGCTGCTGGAGTTTAATTTTCCTGGTAGGAATTCAGTGCAGGGCAGTCACTGGAGAAAAAGTCGATTGCCTGCTGGCATCGGCTGCCTGCGTGGCCACAGCCTGGCCCTGGACTAATTCACCCAGTGAAACATTCAATGACCGTCTACTTAAGCTGCCTCCTTGTACCTAGATCAATCAGACCCGACCCAACTCTCCACATCTGGAGCAGCCTCCAGAGGCTTAGATGTCAGCACGAGAACCTCCAGAAGGATGCCCCAGTTTGGGGGAAGCGATCTCTAATTCCCAGATAGGGATGGCGAGAACTTCTTTGCAAGAATGTGCGCGAACCTCTACAATTTCAGCTCCGTGAGAACAGGGGCTTCTGCACTGGGCTCCATCCCTGCTGGGCCCCCACCCGCCTCTGGCACCTTTGCCCCTGCGCCACCACCATGGCGGCATTTCACTGCCATTTCCTGGTACTTACTTTGGGCCGCGCCTCTTCTAGAGGCTTTCAACGCACTACCTAATTTGTCCTCTGGCTGTAGGGGACAGCTGAGTGGTTGGATGGAGGCTGGTGTAACGAAGAAGTGAGACAGCTCCTGGACATCTCTGGCCCCAGAGGAGGGAGAGGAGGAGGGGAAGGGAGGGCCCTGAAGAATGGGAGGCATTTGATGTCAGCGATGCTTAGGGATTGGCGTATGAAGGCTCCTGAGGGGGGCAGGGTACGCTGGCCTTGAGGGAATGAATATTCTGGAGTCGGGGTGCGATGGGCGTGCAGCAGTGGAGGAGAAGGATGCTTGCACGGAACACACAGAGGAGCTGTCTGATTCTTCCTGAGGTTTAGTATTTCAAGGGGCGCAGAAGCAACTGCTCTCTGACTCTGCACGGCCTTTGAACATTGCTGCTGCTTTAGCATAACATTAAATTAAATGTGCTTTTTGTCTGTCTTTTAACATAAACTCCCTGAAGGATTAGGCTGTGATTCTTTTTCCGGGTTTACTCTCATTTATCTGCAATCCTGTTCTTTCGTGGTAGCTCAGAAATCCGAGGTACATTCCTCTATCGACTTTTTCAGCTCATTAGCCTGGGCCAGTTGAGGGGAAAAGTTATTAGTGTTCCTTCGTTCATTTCTTCTCCCATCCATCCAGTCACATAACCATCAGACTGACTGCGCAGTGTTTTCTGAGCCTGTATCAGCGGCTGTGAGTGGCTTAGGGAACAACAAACTCGGTTCCTAACATTAAGGACCCCAAATCGAGAATAGGAACCCCACATGTGGTCTTTTTCAAGAGCTCACATCACATATAAGTACCAGGGGAGACCAGACGCACCCTGGGTGCTGGCAGCACACGTTGCCTGGGGGTGGAGCTCCAGCCTGGGGGATATGGTCTGGAAGTGAGACCCCAGCCTCTGAGAGCTGCATCTCCTGAGCCGGACGATTTACCAGATTTGCTGTCCCCTGGGGAGACGGGCAAGGCGTGAGGGGAGGGGAAGCAGGGGCTAGGGATGGGTGGGTTACCTTGCAGGGGGAAGCTCCGTCTCCAATTGCTTCCCACCAGAAAGGGTCCCCTGCAGGGCTGGGGCGAAGCTGGATTCATCTTTGTCCCCAGAAATGCTCAATGAGTAGTCAGGGACTGGCCAAATGGGCAGTCTGGCCACACCCTCTGCAGCCTGGTGGCCTAGAGCCTCAGACCCGCTCGAGCTCAGCGGTGGGCGCAGCAGGTGACTCAGGTTCCAGGCTTCTGTGAGCGACCAATGACCCAGCCCCTCACTTGCCCTCTTTGCGCCCAACAACAGAGCTTCCCCAGAACAATCACCTGGACACCAGCAGATGCTCAGTGCTGCCCTGATGCTCAGTGTCTGTGGCCCCAGGAATACCACCCCAGATGGGACTTGGGACACCGATTTGGCCAAGAGGCTGTCGGGAGTGCAGGGAATCAGCTGACCTCTAGGGGGCAACTCCGAGGTTGTGAAGGTCTGCTTTTATTTGTTTATTTATGTTTTGACTTTTATTTTATTTATATTTTTATACAGCAGGTTCTTATTAGTTATCTATTTTATACACATCAGTGTATACATGTCAATCCCAATCTCCCAATTCATCACACCATACCCCAGCCCCCCCCACTGCCCCGCTTTACCCCCTTGGTGTCCATATGTCTGTTCTCTACATCTGTGTCTCTATTTCTGCCTTGCAAACTGGTTCATCTGTACCATTTTTTTAGAGACCACATATGCGTTAATATACGATATTTGTTTCTCTCTTTCTGACTTACTTCACTCTGTATGACAGTCTCTAGGTCCATCCATGTCTCTACAAATGACCCAGCTTCGTTCCTTTTTATGGCTGAGTAATATTCCATTGAATATATGTACCACATCTTCTTTATTCATTCGTCTGTTGACAGGCATTTAGGTTGCTTCCATGACCTGGCTATTGTAAATAGTGCTGCAATGAACATTGGGGTACATGTGTCTTTTTGAATTATGGTTTTCTCTGGGTATATGCCCAGTAGTGGGTTTGCTGGGTCATATGGTAATTCTATTTTTAGTTTTTTAAGGAACCTGCGTACTGTTCTCCACAGTGGCTGTATCAATTTACATTCCCACCAACAGTGCAGGAGGGTTCCCTTTTCTCCACACCCTCGTGGAGTTCTGCTTTTATACCCTGGGTCCCATGATCTGCACCCCTGGCTCCCCTCCTGGGACCCACCCTGCTTCCCAGCTTCCCAGATGGGTCCCTAGATTCAGACATTGTCCTCCTGGGGTTCATGAAGGGCTCAGGGCTCTTTCTTTTGGAGGGCATGGCTGTGCTGCAGTAGTGAGTAAGCCCCACTTTTCAGATTTCTCACTGGCTTGTCTACTGCAGGTCTGTGGCTACACTCAGGGCAGCTCCCTTCCAGGCAGTGACTCAGGGATCCAGGAGCTTTGTCAAGGACCCTCATCTTGCAGGGTCACTGCTTCCCACCCCAAGTGACATTGTTTTCATCACAGCTCACTGGTCACATGTGGTCACTGGGCTCCAACTCACCACAGGGCATCTGGGAAGTCTTCCCATGAGGCCCAGGAAGGGGATCAGAGTTGGACGTGACACCCATGTGCTCTACAAACCATGGCCTGGATCTCCCAGGGGAGGGGGTGGGCTGGACGGCTGGGCCGAGCTGGTTCTCTGTCCTCTCCACCACCTTCAGGAGTGTGCCCCTGGGCAGGTCCCTCCCTGCCCCCGTGCACAGCTGAGACTCTTCTGAGCTGAGCAGAAGTGGGGGTAGAGTCCAGCTCTTTGAGAGGATGCTGGATCGGTCCAGGGGCCGCTCACAAAGTCTGCCTTTTCCTGCAGAGCTGGGCGTGGCTAGGGAGGAGGAGCTGAACAGAGACAAGAGAGGACGTCTCGGCACCTGTGCCCCACCCACCCGGCCCAGGCCCATGGTGAGCATGGAGCTAAGAGAGCACCCATCCTGCTTCCTCAAAGCTCAGGTGGCCCACTGTAACAGAGGGATGAGACCACATGATGTGTCTGCCCAGAGCCCAGTGTGGGTCCGGGCAGAAGTCCATAGGGGCCGGCCTCCGTGACATTTAGAAGACCTCATGTCCTGGGAGCCCCTGGAAGCAGCTCCTGGGTGTGCGACAGGCTCTGTCTGAGACATGAACTTGGCACGGACCAAGTGTGCTGACCAGCAGCTGTGTGGAGAGGGGACCTCTAGGGAACCAGGGCAGCAGACCCGAGGAGAGACCCCAAGGGTCCCTGCAGACACACCTTGGGGGATGGGGTGCTGAGTCAGGATGGGGGATACCTGTGCCCCCGCAGCCCTGCTGGTGAGGGACTCACGGCAGCAAACAATTGCGCACAAATTTGGCAAGACCCGTGGCACAGAGAGCCTGGGGCAGTGCGTCTGCCGAGGAGGCTGGTGAAAGCTTCCCTGAGGGGCGGGTGGAGGTCGTGGGTGAATGTGCCTCGTCCACAGGAGGTGCCCGTCCACCTTGGCTCCCTCTGCTTGGAACCAGAACAGCAGGCAGGAGGGAAGAGCCAGGCGATGTTCGCAGAGGGACCACATCCCACCGTGGGTTCTGCCCGACTGCCCTCAGGGGAAGCTCTGCCACCGCACCCCCAACTCTTCCCGGAGCAGACGTGGGGATGCGGTTTCTACCGATGGTGCTTCAGAGCACACTGCCACACGTCAGCCTGACTTCTGAGGTTTCTATGGCGATGGGCTTTGATTATATTCAGTGTCTGGGCAGCAATATCACTGGGACTTCGGCCAGCAGCCGCCTCATGACGGCGGCAAATGCTGGTGGGTTCTGGCACTTTCCAAAACAACCCGACGAGCCACATCTTCCTTCTTGCAGCCCACTGTCGCCTCCAACCCTCTCGCATTCCAGGCGTGGAGCCCCGACTGCCCTTCGAGCCTCATGTGCATGTGGCTCCCACGGGTCATGGCGCCATCTTGCATCCCTGCCCTTGGAGACTTTCAAGGTCAGCACTGGTCCCGCACCCCCAGCACACAGCCCGGAGCGGAGAACCATGGGAGGTTCTCCCACGTGGGAGGAAAAGGTGCCTTTGCTTACACATGGGATGCTCTGCCACTTGCTCCCGTGGCCGCACTCCACCTGCCCTTCAAGGTCCAAAGCAAAGGCCTCTTAGTCTGGTGGCTGCTGCATTGGTGGGGCGCGTTCCCATGTTGCCCTCCCTCAACCCACGGCCGAGAGTTCTTGCGGCCCTGCCGTGTAAGGATTCCTGCAGGCGTTTGGTGCTTCTCCCTGGAATGCCCTGCGTTCTCTGTGCCGACCCTCAGCCTGCCCAGGTTGGATGCTCAGTGACAGCCAGTGGTCGTAGTTGGAAGGGCCCACGTTGGCACCCACTGCCATTAATTTATTGACTGAGTGGGTCCCCCTCGTGCTTCTCAGGTCTGTGTGGTCTGTGTGCTCCGCGGAGATGGATTTGACAAGGACCTACTGTATAGCACGGGGAAATCTACTCAATATTCTGTGATACCCTAAATAAGAAAAGTATCTGAAAAAGAATAGATATGAGTATTTATATAATTGAATCACCTTGCTGTATACCTGAAACGAACACAACATTGTAAATCAACTATAATGTAATATAAAATAAACACTTTTCTTTTTTAAGAAAACTTTCCACGCCTCGGTCCCCTGACTATAAAACGGAGTCATTACGAGTCTCTACACGACCATAAGGACTAAATGTGCAAGTGTCTGCACACATTCAACCCAGCACACTGACGTCACCTCGCCATGTGGACACAGCTCAGCCCACTCACTGTGTCTCCAGGGCATCTCCTGGGCAGCTGCTCTCAAGGTCACAGGAGGAAGCACTGTCCCTTGCTCCCACTTCCTATGAGAGCTTGGACATACGTCTCTCAAAACTTTCTTTATGATACCAAACATCTGTATAAAATAGCAAAACATAGTCAAAATATGTATGAATTTACAGATGTGGTCCCTCCTTTTTACTTAGCTGTTTGGAGAGTGAGTTTGCACAGCGAGGGTCCGGTGGCTTCCAACTCCTCCAACTCACTGATTTTCACGTGGAAACGGGCACAGAAGGATGTGGAGAAAGCTGGGCATGTCCTCAGGGATGAGCGTGTGTGCGTGCATGTGTGTGCAGAGGTGTGGACGTGTGTGTGTGTGTGTGTCTGTGTGTGTGCATTTGATGGGGGCAGTGGGAATGTGGGTTGATCCTAGAGGACCCACCTACAGGAGTCCATCCTGAGGCTTCCACATGGTAGCTGCCATGGTGAGAAAGTGGCCACGGCTGGTGGGTCCCTAGTGAGTTCCTCCAACCAGGGCCGTCTGCGGTGTCCTCAGCGGGGAGCAGCCAGATGTTGGACCACACAGGCTCTCAAGACATAGGGGTGAGTCCAGGTGTCTCCCCTGAGACAATGTTAAACTTGACTCACACGTGACCTAAGTACCTGAAGGCTTGCCTCACACGGACGTCCCTCGGGTCCTAATTAAATCAGGATCAGTGGAGTTAATCCGCAGGACTTCCACCAGGTATGGTGACGGTCACATCGATTCCAGACTTGTCACCTGTGCTTGCTGCTGCACGCCACCAGGAGCCACCTGGGGGGACAGGCTGGGATAGCCTGAGTGTGTGAAGTGAATTAAAGTCTCTAAGTTGTAATAGGTATTAGCTTGTCCCCAAATTCCTGCAGGTCATGCAGGGCTCACAGAAGCCAAATGGTGCAAAGACAGAACTCCCCAAATATCCTGCGTGTCCAGAGGTAGTAATACCTCTGAGGTGCTGATGCCTCCCCCAGGGGACCCCGCACAGCCAGGGGTTCCCAAAGCTGGTCAGTCACCAGGAACCGGCACCGCCTCCACAGCAGCTTCCTCGGCCCCTTCTCATAGGTACAGAGTCAGTAGATATTTCGGGCGTGGTGATTGGAGCTGGTCTTTTATTTGTTGTAAACTCTGCCATTGATCCTGGCCACCAGCCCAGTGTGAACCCAGGTCTTCTTTTTCCCTAAAGCATCCACCTCTCCCCTTCCGTGCCAGCAGGAAGGTGTCCTGTAACTGTCACCTCCCTGTCCCGCCAGCTCTAGTGGGTGACGTCCTTGTGGATGAGGATCAACCCCATGGGCCTGGTGCACAAGTCCTTTCCATGTCCCCGGGCTGCATCTCACCTTCCTGTCTCCAGGGACTTCGTCTGCCCCGTGTTCCACTTAAACCAGCCTCCCTTCTGCTCCCAACAATGATGCTCAGATGTGCCCTCCAGCTGCAATCCTGGCCATCCTTCCACCCCCGGTGGACAAGGACCTTTTCGCTGAAGCCTGTTCTGGCCTCTCCAGCCCTGAGTGGTCCTTCCTTCCTCTGTGCTCCATGGCTGTCGCTGTACCAATAGCACGTGACCACCTGCCCATCACCTCCTCCGGGGCTGGTCCTGTCCCGGGCTCGGCTCACTGGGGGCCTCCCCTCTGGTGGCCGTTCAGCACCTCGGGTCACAGCAAGAATCGACAGTGATTCAGGGATGACGTTTTCTCACTGGTCGTCCTAAAGATGTTGTAAACATGTGTGTATTGCACCTATATTATTGGTCATCACTGGCCTCCAATGAGGGATACTTACAGATTTTTAAATTAATGTCGGAGGAAACATAGCCCATGGCAAAGGACACCAACTTTGAGTCAGTGGGCCTGGGAGTCCCCGCTCAGTCGTGTTCCAACTACAGCTGTAGGTGTATTGGGTGCACTGTTTATCCCTCTGGGCCTAAGGCAGTTGGTTGGCCTGAAAAATAAGGATAAAAATGATGTTTCGTAGCGCTGTGAAGATTTAATAAAATAATGTAAACAAAGGCCCGGCCCGGTCGCCGGCACAGAGGAGATTTTCTATACATGGCAACATTCTCATCCTCAAGAAATAACCCTGGGAAGGGGGCGGGCCACAGGGAGTAAAGCCTGGGGGTGTGGGTGGGGAACCTGCATAATTCAGGAGCCAGGATTTTAAGCTCTAAGGGGGTGTGACTTCATTCTAGACCAGAGCCCATGGTAGGTGCTCAGGAAATATTTGTGAATGAATGATCTGGAAGTAGGTCAGTTGGGCAAAAAGACAAAGGGGGTAGAGGGAGGGGACTGACAGCAACAGACCTGCCAGCAGGATGAGGGGTACCTGATCTGCCGATGCAGTGAAATCCTTGGAAGGGTTCCAGAAGGGGTAAGTCAGGGTCTGATGTGTCATTTGGAAATACCAGGTGGGTTTTTAATCAATAGCTATTAGAGAGCACAAGAGAGAAAGGGACAGAGCCTATGAGATTCTATTGCCAGACTCCTGGTGACAGAAGAGGAGGGAATAATGATTTCCTATGATTTGGGAAGCACGTTCCTGACACTGTGTGTGCGTGTGTGTGTGTGTGTGTGTGTGTGTGTGTGTGTTAGGGTGGCCAGAAAAAAATACAGAATGTCTGGTTAGATTTGAATCTCAAACAACAAAATTTGCTTTAGTGGATATCACGCAATATTTGACCATATTTATACTAATAAATTATGACTGTTACAAGAAGTCCTGCATTTTTATTTGCTAACTCGGAGAAGTTGTATGCGTGTGCGCGCATAAAACTTCATTTAATTTTCCAGATGACCCCATAAAATAGGGCTGATTATTGTTTCCATTTCCCTCTACCCACTTCCATTTTATGCAGGATGAAACTGTGTGGCACCAGAGATGTGTGAACTTGCCCACGAGCAACACTTAAAACGCGGTGGAACCAGAATTTCCTCTCAAGGAACTGTCTGCGGAGTCACTGCTCTCAAGGGACTTGAGGTCGCCCCCCGTAGAGGCCAGGAGAGTTGCGGGATTTGAAGTGTGTTCTGCGGGGGGATTGGGGAGACCCCGGGGCAGGTGGCAGTTTCTGAGGGGACTGGGGGACCCTCTCTGCACAGCCCAGGACTGTTTTGCTCCTGCCCCTCCCCCAGGCTTCCTGCCTCTCCGCTCCGTCTCCAGCCCCGTGTGTCACCAAGGTGATGGGCATTTGCCAGGAAATAGTCCCTGGGTTCAGAGCCCGCGCCTTCCCAGCTGTGTGATTTTAGGTGACTCTGGGACTCGGCTTCAGTGTCCGTGGAGTTGTTGCACAAGAGCTCCTCTGGGAGTTTTCTTGGGAGGATTAAATGAGGTGATGTCCGTGGAGTATGATGCAGGGGGTCCATGGGGTTTGTCAAGGCCAATGCCAGCACCACGTAAAGCCACTGTGAGGCCCGCCCTTCTCTTGGTCCATCATCCTAGTGTCTGCCCTCACCCCCAAGGTGTCATCCGCATTGAAACTCACCTGCAGGCAGCTGCCCTGGGTTGACTGTCTTTGCAAACCTTGCCACTTCTTTCATCTCAAGCATTGTCTCCTCTGCCCCATGGGGTACATGTCTCCAGCAAGTCAACAAGAGCAGAGACCCTCCTCCAGCCTCCCTCCCACACCTTTCTCCAATCTGCCCAGGTGGACTTGGTGTCCTGACACCTCCTCCCAGGGGATCTGCCACATCTCCCTACTCTTGAACTTGAGTCCTGGTCGGCCTTGGTTTAGAATGGTTTGTGTGTGTCACCTGGAGGGCTGTGCCCCCCGCCCCTCCCCCCACCGCCGAGGGCGAGGTCATGCCTGGCGTCTGGGTATCTTGCACCTTTCTGTGCTCTTTGTGGTACTGCAGTGAATCATCTTGGGGAGGGGGTGGAGTCCGGTGGGTGGGATCAAAGGGCTGTTGGTCACATACTCATGCAAAGCTTTCCCTTTTAAGTCATAAGCTGATGTTAGGAGCTGAATTGTGACCTTCCCTAAAATTCACATGCTGAAGTCCTCACCTCAGGACCTCAGAATGTGACTGTATTTGGAGATGGGGTCTTTACAGAGGTGATTAAGGAAAATGAGGTCCTATGGGTGGACCCTGATCCAACACGACTGGGGTCCTTATATGAAGAGGAGACTAGGACACAGACAGACACACACAGAAGGACGGCCATGTGTGGACACAGGGAGAAGACTACCGTCTACAAGCCAAGAAGAACCAACCTCAGAAGAAGCCAACCCTGCAAACACCTTGATCCTGGACTTGCAGCTTCCAGACTGTGAGACAGTAAATGTCCCTTGTTTAAGCCACCCAGCCTGTGGTCCTTTGTATGGCAGCCCCTGGACACTGATACACTGAGTACGTAGAAGTGTCAGCAGGACAGCCTCACTGCCCACCCCCACCCCCTCCCCCCTCCATTTCATCCCTAGAAGGAAGGAGAATTCATGCCTGGTTTGTGAACCCAAGTCACTCGCTGCATTTAGCTCTTCCAGGAAGCCTAGCATTGGGATAATGATGGAAAGTGCTGAAAACTGGGGCTTTGACTCTAGGCCTGTGGTTCTCCCAAGCGTGTTCTCATGACACACATCCAGAAACTCATTAGGAGGAGGAATGAGCAGGACAAAGCAGGATCTGGGTGGTAAGGGCACCCTGGCCATAATATCACCCTAATATTAATCTGCTGCATGAGAGCCCTTTATAGTCAGGCTACCTGGGATCCACCGTGCACTCTTGGGCCACATCTGCTGGGCACAGGCTGGCAGCTGAGTCCCGAGGAAACCCCTGCCTTGCTCCAGATAATCTAATGAAGGAAACAGGGCTGATTAATCCCAGACACTCTGCTGGTGTTTAACTCGCTGAATGTTAGACCACATTGTCATGATGTGTTTATGTCTTCAACATGATAGGCAAGGAATGAAATCCAGGCATTAAATCAATTATTTCTGCAGACATTGTCATATAAGACAAAACATCATCAGGAGACAAAAGCAGTTACGATTAGGGCTTAATGTACCCCGCGCCGACTTCAGAATCAGCATCATGGCTTGCCAGGCTCCCTGAGATTTCCTGGTGTGGGTCCCAGCGCTGGACACAAAGTGGGAATTACGAAATGTTCTTTGTTTTAATTTATTTTTTTTATTGAAGTATAGTTGACTTACAATCCCATGTTAGTTTCAGGTGTACAGCACAGCACTCCAGTTATACATATATACGTATATATATATTCTTCTTCTGATTCTCTTCCCTTATAGGTTATTACAAAATATTGAGTATAGTTCCCTGTGCTCTACAGTAGGTCCTTCTTAGTTGTATATTTTATGTATAGGAGTGCATATGTGTTCATCCCAAACTCCTAATTTATCCCCACCCCCTTTTCCCTTTGGTAACCATACATTTGTTTTCTATGTCTGTGAGTCTCTTTCTGTTTTGGAAATAAGTTCATTTGTATCTATTTTTAGATTCCACAGCAATATCGTATGGTATTTATTTTTCTCTGTCTGGCTTACTTCACTTATTCTTCAAATGTCTCTGTCTCTCTCTCCCTTCCTCTCCAAGAAAAAGGAGGTAAGAGTAGGGCTGGACTTGGGGACCCCCTTCCACTTCACCTGGATCTCAGGGGTTACGGATAGACTGAAAGCACAACTACATAATTGCATATTTTTTGAGGCACGGGGGAATAGTGGAAAAAAAGCAGAACAACAACAAAAAAGCACTGTCTCAGAAGTCAGGAGGTGGGTCATAGTCTCCACCCTTCCCACTCCTTGCGTCCTTAGTTTCTCTGTTGGCCAACCATGGGTTTGCGGGAGATGGTTTTCAATCCATGCGACGTTCCTTTGGGAACTTCGTGAGGCCGTGCACTGGGCGTATCTGCACACGGCAGTCAGGTGGCCACCAGCGCCGTTGCAGGGGACTGTGTCATCCCAGCAGCTCATAGGCTAGAAAGAGTCACCAGGAGAGACAGGAGGACAAAGACGGGCAGGCAGGAAGCACCAGCCCCTAACCTCGCAGGAAGAGAGATGCAAAGAGTAATGGGAAAAAGGCACTGGACACCGGCTTTCTCATTCGGCTTCTGAGAACAAAAAAATTCCTTTCCACTGCCCCCTGCCCTGAAAACACGAGTCACTTCTGAGGAAGCCACAGGAAACCAGGTCCGGGGGCGTCTCTGACCTCCATCTTTGGAATCATTGGCAACAAGAATTCGTCTCTTTCTTCCTCTGTCATTAAAAGCAAATGTACGTGTTGAAAACAAGGTAATCTTCAGCTTGCCTTCAGGTGCTGGTCGGGGGGGACCACGACGTTGGGTGTAAAAAGCACGGTGGTGATAAAGGAATGACGACCCTACAATTTGAGGGGGACTTGCTCTGCCTGGAGAGCAGCGCCATGCACCCCATAAATGAAGCCTTTTCACCTACCACTGGCCCGACAGGAATTACTAAATCCTTGTACAGCAGAAACAGCTGAGGTTCCAGGAGGCAGGGTGACCTTTCCAATCCGCACATCCAGGACTGGAGAAGCCGGGTTGGGAGGCTCCCAGCTGAGACTTTCCTATCGGTCCAGCTACCACTGCATACATGTGAGGTCGGCCACTTCTGTGCACGGGGCCGGGACGGAGTGAGGGGAAGGATGGGCCTCTGAGATTTTCTCCAGCAGCCCCATTCTCCATCCTGTCTGCCTGGACCAGGGTTTGTATCATTCCTGAGGAAAGGCAAGCAAGACGGATTTGACACAAGACATCCCCAGGCCTCTGGTCCCCTCCCTTCCCCTGCCAGCCAGTAGGGGGCCAAGGGTTACAGGTCACCCCCAGGAACCTGCCCAGGATGCGGGGATTGGCAGGGCAGGGCCTTCTGCACTTGCTCAAGCCCCGCTGCCTTCTTTCTGCCTCGCCCCCTCCCCCTCCACCCAGGGTTCAGCCCACCTGCCCACAGCCCTCCCCTGTGCCCACAGCCATTTCGAGTTGGTGCTGCTGAAGATGCCAGAGTTTGTGTAAATGCACAAGGGGTCACGGTTGTCCAAGCATCAGCCAGGACGCCCCAGTGCAGGGCCCAGTGGTGTGTTTGTCATCTGAATGTATGATGCCTTCATCTTCCAGCCAGCTCAAAGCCAGAGAGGGGACCTTTACATTGGGATAGAGCCCCACGTGCCCCAGCCCCTCTCACCCTCTCAGATGGAGGGTGTGTCTGCAAAGGGAACTGTCCGGGAGCAAGGGAGACCTACAGATGAACAGGAGCCCCAGACAGGACTCCCCAGGAAGGCCAAGTCTGCCTTTACCTCATTCACAGTCACCCTCAGCCATCAGGACACCTGATGCGCCATGTGGGGTGACCTGTCTGGCAATTTCCATCTACAAGAGGGAAGCTTTTCGGGTGCAGGAAAGTGAAATGCACACGTAAACATGAGGGCTGCCTGCAGAGGGTATGGGAGCATCTTGTGGGTGGGCAGAGACACCCAGGTGCAGGCGGATGGAGGATGTCTCATTGGGGACTGGCACTGGGGACAGGGTCCCTCCTGCAGGCAGAGGTGGAGGCTCAGAGGAGACGAACCAGCACAGTCAAAGTCTTCAGGCTGAAAGTCAAGAGCAAATGGGACCACGTTAATTATGTATGGACTCATCTGTGCCTTTAAGCATTTATTGAGGGCTTACCATTTGCCAGGGATTGTGCCATAGCCCCTGGAGGAAGAGAAATAAAGACGTCCACTAGGAGAAAAGAACCCAGTTAATTATCTTGGAATTATCACTACAGAGAAAGACGGGTGTGCACAAAGAGCTTTGCCAATGCAGAGGAGGGAGGTGTTCAGTCCCAGAGGGAATTCAGCTCAGGAAGTGAGAGCAAAGGGTTGTGGTTCCACTCCCAGCTCTGTCACTGCACACCTGCTGCCCCTGGCTAACTGTGCCCCCTCCCTGGGCCTCTGCTTCCTAACCTGTAACGTTGGGACGATAAGGATCCTACCTGCTTCTCTAGGGTTATTTTAATGGGAACTGGGAATTTTTTTTTAACATTTTTTATTAAAAAAAATAAATTTACTTATTTATATTTATTTTTGGTTACATTGGGTCTTTGTTGCTGCTTGCGAGCTTTCTCTAGTTGTGGCAAGCGGGGGCTACTCTTTGTTGCAGTGCGTGGGCTCCTCATTGCAGTGGCTTCTCTTATTGTGGAGCACGGGCTCTAGTCACGTGGGCTTCAGTAGTTGTGGCTCAGTAATTGTGGCTCACAGGCTCTAGACTGCAGGCTCAATAGTTGTGGCACATGGGCTTAGTTGCTTCGTGGCATGTGGGATCTTCCCGGACCAGGGCTCGAACCCATGTCTCCTACACTGGCAGGCGGATTCTTAACCACTGTGCCACTAGAGAAGTCCGGGAAATGTTTTGTTTTTAAATTTTTAATAAAATTTTTATTTTATATTGGAGTATAGTTGATTTACAATGTTATGTTGGTTTCAGGTGTACAGCAAAGTGATTCAGTTAGATACTAACATGTATCCATTCTTTTTCAGATTCTTTTCCCATATAGGTTGTTACAGAATATTGAGCACAGTTCCCTGTGCTATACAGTAGGTGCTTTTTGGTTACCTATTTTGTATATAGTAGTGTGTATATGTTAATCCCAAACTCCTAATTTGTCCCTCCCCCATCTTTCCCCTTTGAGAACCATACGTTTGTTTTTGAAGTCTGTTTCTGTTTTGGAAATAAGTTCATTTGTATCCTAACAGTGGGCTTTGTACATGTACGTATGTGCGTGCACATGTGTGTACCTAAGTTTATTGATAAATTTTACTACAAATAAATGATCAATTACAGTCCAATTCAGAGAAGAAGTTGCTCACGACGTTGACTAAGTTCCGGCATGAATGTTGGCTGATACTTTTGTTCAGGTTAACTAATGAAACACGAGTGGAGCAATAAAGACACATGCCAACGATGTGACTCAGTTCTTTCCTGAATCAGATTATGGTTTTCCAACACTTGGAGAAGAGTTTTTCATGTTTTTATTCTATTCGCAAGGTATGAGCTATATAGACAAGATGTAGTTTTAGGTTCAGTCTACATTATGAACAGTTTCTCCCCAATTTTCTTAAATCTAGACAATCAAGTTTAATACATCAAGCTCTGGGTAGTAGCACTTGCTGATTCCCACAGGGTGAATGTTCCTATCGTGGTCACTTTCAAGCTGCCAACCTGACATCCCTGACCAGGGGGCTGGGAAGGGCTGTGCAGCGTTCCCCCATTTGAGGGCATTTCCACCCTGGAGAGGCAACAGCTGTGAGTAACCTCAACAGCTTAACTAGTAGTGAAATGTAGAAGAAAATCAGGAAGGGATGAGTTTTGAGTATTTAATACTTTCACTCTCAAAACATTTTATTTACTTGTGAGTTTATATCATTTAATTTTTAATAAAGGCTATGTTTACCATGGTGTGCAGAATTCCCGAAAGTTCAACTGCTGGCTCTGGGAGTTGGGGTGCTTCTGTTTGTCTGCCGAACCATCCCCAGCATGGTGCCAGGGGGATCGTGGGGTGTAGGGAGCGCTGGACCATAAGCTACTCAATAAGCGCCTGGCACATGGGAGGCGAGGGCTCTGCACCACCGGTGTTTCAAATCTGCTGTTATTATTTTTAAAAATCTGCCTGCAGGTGTAGGAGAATGTTTTGTATGACAAAGGATATTTGAACTAGGTCTTGATGGACAAAGAGGAACGTTTTAGGCCAAACATCATGGAAAAGGAATCCAGAAGAGAAGAAATGACCCCGTGACGTCCCACAGCTGGGAGAGCAGTGATGCTTGAGGCAAGGGAGGCATGGCGAGATCGGCTGTGCACTGGACCACACCTGGCCATGGGGATGGCAGGACTAAGACAATGCAGAGCTGATGGATGAGAGGGAGAGGGGGGGCCTTCTCCTGGGAAGCCCTGTCCATTCTGAGTTGTATACGAGGAAGGACCAGTAAGGGGTCTTAGGAGGATGAAGTCACGTGTTTAGACCACTGGCCAGACTGTCCCATGCCCACTGGAGGCAGAGTCAGAAGACCACCGACCAGGTGAGATAGATGCTATCCTTGTCCAGGCAGGACTGGCACTCAAAGGTGAGCTGCAGATGCATTGGAGGGTGGACAGCACCTGTGACCAGCAGGGGGTGGGGGTGAGAGGGGAGGTCAAGGTGACTCCTGCTGCCCCTGAGGACCATCACGTAACACTTGCCTCATTGTATTGTAGCTACTGGTTCACATGCCCGTCTCCTCCACTGAGGACAAGGGCTCTGTGGTCCTTTGTTAGATGGTTAGTGTGTCCAGATGCCTACGCAACACTGGGGTGCTACCCGGCTGAGAAGCAACCCAAGGATGGAACTGAGGATCACGGAGGTAACTGGAACCCTGCAACCACAAGAGGGAGGACTGGTCAAGAGGGACTGGAGAAGCTGGCTGGGCTGTGAAGCCACAGTGGTGACATCTGCATCCCCCCGTTCACCTGGACTCAGAAGCAACCTGAGAGGATACTGGGGTCTGCTTGGCCCTTTCTTAGTGGGAGCTGCCCCCGCTTCCCCTGGGAATGGAGCTGATGGAGGGAAGACAGGGGGCACTAACTGGTCTCACCTGCATCCTCAGGAGACCAGATGCAGCAGGCCTGGCCCTCCTGCAGAGATGGAGCGGAAGTTGAATCCTGGGGCAGGCTCTGGGGGGCGGGCCACTGGTTGAAGCCACCCAGGCCCTGTTCAGCTGGACCAAGTCTCCCTCCTGAGGGGTGCTCAGGACGGGGAGGGATGGGGGTGCTCCTGCACAGCCCACCCCATTGCCCACCCACTCCCCAGAAGCACAGGGGCAGGGGCTCCAGCCTGGTCCAATCGAGAACCCGGCGAGATCACTCCAGTCTCCCGGGCTCTCTAGGGCAGGCAAAGCACTTGGAGGATCCCTGCGCCGAGGGCCCAGCGGGTGTGAGTGACCTCTGACCTGACCTTTCCCAGACCTTGGCTTCCATCTTTGGTCTTTGGTAACTTAAGTCAGCTTCCTTCCTAGAGCAACAGGCTCTGCCTCCAGGGACTCATTTCCCTTGTGTCATGTCTCCTGCTCTTTTCTAGTTGAATGTTCACAGCAGTTAATTAAACCTGCTTCTTCTGTTGACTCTTCCTTCTCCACCTCCCGCAGGATGAACACTGGTCGAATCTTAAGGCCTCCTCTGTTTTCCTTTTCCTTTGCTTGGGGACCCACACTCAAGAGACTCCTTCCTCTATCCTTTCCTCCTCGCTCCTTAGATTCCCACCCCACCAGCACCCGGCGGCGCTGAGATAATCAAAGTGACTAACATTTACCGAGAGTGCATCTGCGCTGGACCCCCGGCTCGTGTTTTCTCAGCCTCGGATAACCTCAGGGGATACGCACTATCCTCGCCTTATTTCACAGAGTTCGTATTGCTCAGTGGTAATCTAAATCTTTATTTTGCTTGAAACTAAATGTAGCTATGGAACGTAGGGGACAGAAAACATTCAGGAATTTATGATACACATTATCAAGAGCTCCCCTGCCCTGAGGCCCTTCTGTAGGGTCTGGGTCTTGAGCCCTCTCCCCACGCACGGCAGATTTACTGTTCTTTTAACAAGACTATGTCCAGGGAGAGATCTGAAGTGGCGGGAGAGACAAAGCACAGTGGAGCCAGGTGTGCACATCTGGAAAGGTGGGTGAGACCTTGTTGCTAAGGAGTGGGTAACCTCCAATGCCTGGAGATATTTGTCAGGGGAGCCCTGTGCTGGGATGCGGGCTGGCCTGACCAAGGCTGAGCTTCTGAAAGTGGCAGACAGTGGGGTAAACTGTGCCCAGACCTCCCCCAGCGGCAACAGAGCAGAAAATGTCCTGCTGGACCGCCATCACAGCCCCGCCGCCACGAGCACAAGGGGAGTTCAGCTCCTCTGATGTACCTCCTTCAGAAGTAGGGTGTAGACACTGAGTTAGGCTCCAAGTAAAGCAAATCAGACTAAGGCACAAAGTCATAGCTCTGGGAAGAAAAGAGATGCTCTCTGCAGACTAGCTGACAGTGCTTCCTCTGCACAGACAAGGGAGTCAGCTGCTCTGCAATAATTCAACTCAGCTGCCTTGAGTCCTAAATGGTGTCGATGAGGTGGAGGTAATATTTTGGGCTCAGAGAGAAGAGGTTGTACAAGGCAAATGAGAGAGGAAGCCAATATCAAGTCAAAATACTAGAGTCAGTCAGGAAACGGTTAAACCGTTTCTAGAGGGAACTGGTATTAAAGTCAAAATGGATTCTAATGGGCTAAGTGAGCTTTACTTGCTCTCTCCTCAAATTGTGTATTCTTGTTTCCAAGTCTGAGGCACTCCCACTGGAGACAGCACATGGTGTTTGTAGAATATTGAGATGATGGTGTTTCTCAGTAGTTCACCGATAAGTTAAGAGCTGAGCTGCTTCGATGGGAGCTGGCATGTTGCAGGGTGTAAGCTGGTCCTTGTCTAAGATGTGGAGCTCACAGGTTTGCAGATTTCCACTGAGTGCAAGGCAATGGCCTTCAACATCTAGGAGCAGGGCAGGGGACCAGGAGAAATGTCTCCAAGGCACCCCAGGCCCTCACTGAATTACCACAGGAGCAGGCTGAAAGCTGGACTGAGGCAGAAGGTGAGAGGGACACGTGAGGTGCACAAAGCTGGGGACACAAGTGGGGAAAAGACGACTTTCCAAAGCTGGCTGGTTGGTTGAAAAGCAGAAAAGGAGAAGCCCACTATTTGGAAAGCTGATGTCTGGGCTCTAAAGCACAGTGAGATCTCTGGAATCTCATTAGTGTTGAGATCACAGGTGGTGCTAACAGAAAGGTGCTGATATCACCCTGAAAATATTCCAATCTGGGGGTGACCAGAATCTGATTATGGCCCCAGCACAGCCCAGACCCAACTCAATGGATGAGCAGATTGACTCACCCACGTCAACTCCACATGGTCTGGCAGGAGAAGGACAAGCTTTCTTCTGAAGGGAACTATTATCTAAATATTATTTATTTTTGATCTCTTTTTTTTAAACAAACAATGTCCAGGATAAAACATAAAATCACATGGCACATGAAGAAGAAGAAAGAAAGTGAGACTGATGGCCTTGAGAAGAAAGAGCCTATATAAGCATCCAGAGATGGTCTAGATGGTGGGATTATCCAACAGGGACCTTAAAATACCTATGACAGCTATGTCGAAGGACGGACTAGAGAGGTGGAAACAAACTGGGAACCTCATCTTAGAGACGGAAACTAAATAAATACCCAAATGCAAATGCTAGAAGTGAAAAATGGGATATCAAAAATGATGACTCACTGGGTGCTTACCAACAGGTTGGGTACAACTGGGCTCCCCAGGTCTGGCTCCAGGCCGAGGGGCAGGTCCGATCCTCCCCACGTGTTGCTAGTTCTCCTTGAACTCCTTGGACAGTTGGGGCATGTCCCACACGGGCAAATGGATGAAGCACAAGAGGAACAATGGAAAACACTTGCTGTCTCACCAGGTGTTATGGCAGCACTGGTGTAGTCTGGTCCACATGACTCACCAAGTATCCCAGTGTGAGAAAATATATTCCTCCCCTGGAGTGGGAGGAAGTGGCAAGAACTGTAATCCTGTTACAGGGAGGGATTGAAGAATTAGTGAAGAATTAGGAATAATAGCCTATACAATGCCCCAAAGGAGGCAGGCTGGTGAGTGAAATTTAAGTGTGGTAAGCCACTGTATTTTCCAGGATTTAGTAAAACGACTAATTTCAGGAAGGTTGTAATATATAAAAGGTGCCCATTATAATCTCTCTACTTAATCACTAAAATAACAAGAAAAGGATGTTCAGTAAGCTCATGGCAGAGAAAATGGAATAATCAACATACTGGATTAGTACAGATAATTCAAGAAGTAGAAAAGGGAAAAAATGAGAGAAATAGGAAACAAATGGGAGGATAACAATACAAAGAAACTACTAGGTTGAATCATAGGAAATTGTCTTTTTGTTGGTTAAACTTATCAAATGTTGGCAATTCCATATGGTTCAATCCAATACATTAAATGAAAATTAACGGCATGTTCCAAATGAGAGACAAAGATTATCAGACTGGATTCAAAAACTCAGAGAACAGCAACAACAACCATACATATTAAATCCAAGAGAGGGGCAAAGAAGAAAGTGAAATGATATTTAAAAAGTACATCATGCAAATACCAGCTGAAAGAAGCCTGGTAGGACTGGGTTAGTATCAGACATGGTGGACTGAAGGTGGTGAGAAATAATAGTGGAAAAGGCACATTTCCTAATGATCAAAAGGTCAGTTCAACAGGTAGATACAACAGCTCTAAATAATATGAATACACCTAATGCAACCTCAACATATATAAACCTAACAGTTAGAGAACTAAAAGAAGAAATGGAGTCATCCCTGAGTACGGATTCCCAGGCACACCTGCACCAGCCCAAATATATGTTTATTCTACTGAAATAGAAACACAGGGACACCAAAAGAAGGCAGGCATTCTCACAACACATGTAGTTGTAAAAGCCTAAAATTGGAAACAACCAACATGCACACTAACAACACAATGTACGAATGAATTGTGGTCTACTCATACAATAAATATACAGCAACGAAAGGACAAAATACTGCTAAATACAGCAGCATGGATGGATCTTACCCACATGAAGTTGTGTGAGCCCCCCCATTAATATAAAGTTTAATGGTGTTGATCCTGGAAGAGACATGACGAAGCCTTCTGGGATGCCAGTAATATCCAATTTTTAAAAGTCTGACTGCACATTTCCCTCTATAAAATAGCAGGAGCTGTAAACTTAAGATCTGTACAATTTACCTCATTTATGTTCTAACTCAATTAAAAGTCTGCAAAGAGGTTTTAGGCCAAGTGTTTTTAAATCATCGTATCAGACATCGTGATATGACTGTTTGAGAGAAACAGTTGGCAAAAATTAAAGGTCACATCCACATAAGCTTATCCTAGATTTCAGCTTTACAAAACTTCCATGGCTGACCTCATCTCTGTGGGGATTGAGTAAAAATCAGCCAGGATGTGTGTAATACCAAGGATGGAAATCCAATTCAACACCCTCGTGCAAAATAAACTGGTTGGCTTATTTCCCACAATCTAGTCACCACAGCTCTTGGGAGCATTTTCAACCGAGAACGTGGACACCGTTGTCGTTCCATCTCAGTGCACACCCCTTGAGGCTCTTGTTTTCTTTTTAACATCTTTACTAGAGTATAATTGCTTTACAGTGGTGTGTTACTTTCTGCTATATCACAAACTGAGTCAGCTATACATATACATATACATATATTCCCTTATCCCCTCCCTCTTGTGTCTCCCTCTGACCCTCCCTATCCCACCCTTCTAGGTGGTCACAAAACATGGAGCTAATCTCCCTGTGCTATGCAGCTGCTTCTCACTAGCTATCTATTTTACATTTGGTAGTGTATATGTGTCAAGGCCACTCTCTCACTGTGTCCCAGCTTACCCTTCCCCCTCCCTGTGTCCCCAAGTCCATTATTTACGTCTGCATCTTTATTCCTGTCCTGCCCCTAGGTTTTTCAGAACGATTTTATTTCTTTAGATTCCATATATATGTGTTAGCCTACGGTATTTGTTTTTCTCTTTCTGACTTCACTCTGTATGACAGACTCTAGGTCCATCCAACTCACTACAAATAACTCAATTTCGTTTCTTTTTATGGCTGAGTAATATTCTGTTGTATATATGTGCCACATCTTCTTTATCCATTCATCTGTTGGTAGACTCTTAGGTTGCTTCCATGTCCTTCCTACTGTAAATAGTGCTGCAATGAACATTGTGGTACATGACTCTTTTTGAATTATGGTTTTCTCAGGGTATATGCCCAGTAGTGATATTGCTGGGTTGTATGGTAGTTTTATTTTTAGTTTTTTAAGGAAACTCAATACTGTTCTCCATAGTGGCTATATAAATTTACATTCCCACCAACAGTGCAAGAGTGTTCCCTTTTCTCCACACCCTCTCCAGCATTTATTGTTTGTAGATTTTTTGATGATGGCCATTCTCACTGGTGTGAGGTGATACCTCATTGTAGTTTTGATTTGCATTTCTCTAATGATTAGTGATGTTGAGCATCCTTTCATGTGTTTGTTGGCAATCTGTATATCTTCTTTGAAGAAATGTCTATTTAGGTCTTCTGCCCATTTTTGGATTGAGTTGTTTGTTTTTTGGATATTGAGCTGCATGGGCTGCTTGCATACTTTGGAGATTAATCCTTTGTCAGTTGCTCCATTTCCAAATATTTTCTACCATTCTGAGGGTTGTCTTTTCGTCTTGTTTATGGTTTCCTTTGCTGTGCAAAAGCTTTTGAGTTTCATTAGGTCCCATTTGTTTATATTTGTTTTTATTTCCCTTTCTCTAGGAGGTGGGTCAAAAAGGATCATTCTGTGATTTATGTCAAAGAGTGTTCTTCCTACATTTTCCTCTAAGAGTTTTATAGTGTCTGGCCTTACATTTAGGTCTTTAACCCATTTTGAGTTTATTTTTGTGTATGGTGTTCAGGAGTGTTCTAATTTCTTTCTTTTACATGTAGCTGTCCAGTTTTCCCAGCACCACTTATTGAAGAGGCTGTCTTTTCTCCATTGTCTATTCTTGCCTACTTTATCAAAGATAAATAACCATATGTGTGTGGGTTTATCGCTGGGCTTTCTATCTTGTTCCATTGATCTATATTTCTGTTTTTTGTGCCAGTACCATACTGTCTTGATTACTGTAGCTTTGTAGTATAGTCTGAAGTCTGGGAGCCTGATTCCTCCAGCTCCGTTTTTCTTTCTCAAGATTGCTGTGGCTATTCGGGGTCTTTTGTGTTTCCATACAAACTGAATTTTTTTGTTCTAGTTCTGTGAAAAATGCCATTGGTAGTTGGATAGGGATTGCATTGAATCTGTAGATTGCTTTGGGTAGTATAGCTGTTTTCACAATGTTGATTCTTCCAATACAAGAACATGGTATATCTCTCCATCTGTTTGTATCATCTCTAATTTCTTTCATCAGTGTCTTATAGTTTTCTGAATACAGGTCTTTTGTCTCCTTAGGTAGGTTTATTCCTGTGTATTTTATTCTTTTTGTTGTAATAGTAAATGAGAGTGTTTCCTTAATTTCTCTTTCAGATTTCTCATCATTAGTGTATAGGAATGCAAGAGATTTCTGTGCATTAATTTTGCATCCTGCTACTTTACCAAATTCATTGATTAGCTGTAGTAGTTTTCTGGTAGCATCTTTAGGATTCTCTATGTATAGTATCATGTGATTTGCAAACAGTGACAGTTTTACTTCTTTTCTGATTTGGATTCCTTTTATTTCTTTTTCTTCTCTGATTTCTGTGGCTAAAACTTCCAAAACTATGTTGAATAATAGTGGTGAGAGTGGGCAAACTTGTCTTGTTCTTGATCTTAGTAGAAATGGTTTTAGTTTTTTACAATTGAGAACAATGTTGCCTGTGGGTTTGTCATATATGGCCTTTATTATATTGAGGTAAGTTCCCTCTATGCCTACTTTCTGGAGGGTTTTTATCATAAGTGGGTGTTGAATTTTGTCGAAAGATTTTTCTGCATCTATTGAGATCATCATATGGTTTTTATTCTTCACTTTGTTAATATGGTGTATCACATTGATTGATTTGCATATACTGAAGAATCCTTTTATTCCTGGGATAAACCCCACTTGATCATGGTGTATGACCCTTTTAATGTGCTGTTGGATTCTGTTTGCTTGTATTTTATTGAGGATTTTTGCATCTATGTTCATCAGTGATATTGGCCTGTAGTTTTCTTTTTTTGTGACAATTTTGTCTGGTTTTGGTATCAGGGTGATGGTAGCCTCATAGAATGAGTTTGGGAGTGTTCCTCCCTCTGCTATATTTTGGAAGAGTTTGAGAAAGATAGGTGTTAGCTCTTCTTCAAATGTTTGATAGAATTCACCTGTGAAGCCATCTGGTCCTGAGCTTTTGTTTGTTGGAAGGTAATCACAGTTTCAATTTCAGTGCTTGTGATTGGTCTGTTTATATTTTCTATTTCTTCCTGGTTCAGTCTTGGAAGGTTGTGCTTTTCTAAGAATTTGTCCATTTCTTCCAGGTTGTCCATTTTATTGGCATATAGTTGCTTGTAGTAGTCTCTCATGATCCTCTGTATTTCTGCAGTGTCAGTTGTCACTTCTCCTTTTTCATTTCTAATTCTGTTGATTTGAGTCTTCTCCCTCTTTTTCTTGATGAGTCTGGCTAATGTTTTATCAATTTTGTTTATCTTCTCCAGGAACCAGCTTTTAGTTTTATTGATCTTTGCTATTGTTTCCTTCGTTTCTTTTTCATTTATTTCTGATCTGATCTTTATGATTTCTTTAGCCTTCTGCTAACTTTGGAGTTATTTTCTTCCTTCTCTAATTGCTTTAGGTGTAAGGCTAGGTTGTTTATTTGAGATTTTTCTTGTTTCTTGAGGAAGAATTGTACTGTTATAAACTTCCCTCTTAGAACTGCTTTTGCTGCATCCCATAGGTTTTGGGTTGTTGTGTTTTCAATGTCATTTGTTTCTAAGTATTTTTTGATTTCCTCTTTGATTTCTTCAGTGATCTCCTGGTTATTTAGTAGTGTATTGTTTAGCCTCCATGTGTTTGTATTTTTTACATTTTTCCCCCTGTAATTGATATCTAATCTCATAGCATTGTGGTTGGAAAAGATACTTGACATGATTTCAATTTTCTTAAATTCACCAAGGCTTGATTTGTGACCCAAGATATGATCTAACCTGGAGAATGCTCCATGAGCACTTGAGAAGAAAGTGCATTCTGTTGTTTTTGGATGGAATGTCCTATAAATATCAACAGTCCATCTTGTTTAATGTGTCATTTAAAGCTTGTGTTTCCTTATTTTTTTTTTCATTTTGGACGATCTGTCCATTGGCAAAAGTGGGGTGTTAAAGTTCCCTACTATTATTGTGCTACTGTTGATTTCCACTTTTATGGCTGTTAGCATTTGCCTTATATATTGAGGTGCTCCTATGTTGGGTGCATAAATATTTACAATTGTTATATTCTCTTCTTGGATTGATCCCTTGATCATCATGTAGTGTCCTTCTTTGTCTCTTCTAATAGTCTTTATTTTAAAGTCTATTTTGTCTGATATGAGAATTGCTACTCAAGCTTTCTTTTGATTTCTATTTGCATGGAATATCTTTTTCCATCCCCTCACTTTCATTCTGTATGTGTCCCTAGGTCTGAAGTGGGTCTCTTGTAGATAGCATATATATGGGTCTTGTTTTTGTATTCATTCAGCCAGTTTATGTCTTTTGGTTAGAGCATTTAATCCATTTACACTTAAGGTAATTACCTATATGTATGTTCCTATTACCATCTTCTTAATTGTTTTGGGTTTGCTTTTGTAGGTCTTTTCCTTCTCTTGTGTTTTCTGCCTAGAGAAGTTCATTTAGCATTTGTTGTAAAGCTGGTTTGGTGGTGCTGAATTCTCTTAGCTTTTTCTTATCTGTAAAGGTTTTAATTTTTCCATTGAATTTGAATGAGATCTTTGCTGGGTAGAGTGATCTTGGTTGTAGGTTTTTCCCTTTCATCACTTTAAATATGTCCTGCCACTCTCTTCTGGCTTACAGAGTTTCTGCTGAAAGATCAGCTGTTAACCTTATGGGGATTCCCTTGTATGTAATTTGTTGTTTTTCCCTTGTTGCTTTTAATATTTTTTCTTTGTATTTAACTTTTGATAGTTTGATTAATATGTGTCTTGACCTGTTTCTCCTTGGATTTATCTTGTATGGGACTCTCTGTGCTTCCTGGACTTGATTGACTATTTCCTTTCCCATGTTAGGGAAGTTTTTAACTATAATGTCTTCAAATATTTTCTCAGTCCCTTTCTTTTTCTCTTCGTCTTCTGGGACCCTATAATTTGTATGTTGGTGTGTTTAATATTGTCCCAGAGGTCTCTGAGCCAGTCCTCAATTCTTTTCAGTCTTTTTTCTTTATTCTGCTCTGCAATAGTTATTTCCACTATTTTATCTTCCAGGTCACTTATGCTTTCTTCTGCCTCAGTTATCCTGCTATTGTTCCTTCTACAGAATTTTAAATTTCATTTATTGTGTTGTTCATCATTGCTTGTTTGCTCTTTAGCTCATCTAGGTCCTTGTTAAATGTTTCTTGTATTTTCTCCATTCTATTTCCAAGATTTTGGATCATCTTTACTATCATTACTCTGAATTCTTTTTCAGGTAGACTACCTATTTCCTTTTCATTTGTTAGGTCTGGTGGGTTTTTACCTTGCTCCTTCATTTGCTGTGTATTTCTCTGTCTTCTCATTTTGCTTAACTTACTGTGTTTGGGGTCTCCATTTCATAGACTGCAGGTTCATAGTTCCCATTGCTTTTGTTGTCTGCCCCCATAGGGTAAGGTTGGTTCAGTGGGTTGTGTAGGCTTCCTGGTGGAGGGGACTGGTACCTGTGTTCTGGTGGATGAGGCTGGATCTTGTCTGTCTGTTGGACAGGACTGCTTCCGGTGGTGTGTTTTGGTGTGTCTGTGAACTTATTATGATTTTAGGCAGCCTCCCTGCTAATGGGTGGGGTTGTGTTCCTGTCTTGCTAGTTGTTTGGCATGGGATGTCCAGCACTGGAACTTGCTGGTCATTGAGTGGATCTGGGTCTTAGTGTTGAGGTGGAGATCCCTGGGAGAGCTCTAGCCAATTGATATTAAGAGGGACCAGGAGGTCTCCGGTGAACTAATGTCATGAACTCAGCTCTCCCACCTCAGAGGCTCAGGCCTGACACCTGGCCAGAGCAGCAAGACCCTGTCAGCCACATGGCTGAAACTTTACTTCCCAGGAGCTCGGGGTATCTTCTGAGAAGCCAGGAGATACCACAGAAATCTCCTTGCCCTGGCTCTCCACAAAACTGTGAATCTGAGATCAGAGACTATGACTCAATAATTCTTGTGCCTCATCTGGTAGTGCCTGGTGATGTGCTCTCAGTGCTGAAAGTTGTGCCATCTGTGAGGCCACTCACGGGCCTGCAGGAGATTCCTGCCATTTTTCCCACTTTAAAGCATTTTTAAGGCATCTTTCCACTCTAGTTCAATGTACCTACTGTAGTTGCCTTTAAATCTAGCAATCTCACTTGTAGGAATCTTTCCTTCAATATACACAACCACAGGTAACAAGAGTGGTGAGGATTTAGGCTGGTGGAAGGACCAGAGAGTAGGAAGAAGGCCAAAGCAACCAAAAATATAATGCACACACAACAAACCACCTCTTGCGATTCTCGTATCACACTGCAGCAGGTTGTAACAGAGATCCCAGCGCCCACGCCCCCCCCTCCCACCTTAGCAAAAGGCTGACATGTCCCTATCCTCTGGACATTGGCTGGTCCAGACTTGCTTGGACAATGGAATTTGGGCAGAATTCACTCTTCCACCTCCCAACAGAAGCTTTACAAACCATTGTGTGGTTGTACCATCATTCTTCTCCATCTGTCTTGGGCTCACGTGTAGTCCAGGTGGAGGCTCCTCCTTCTTCTAGAACCCCAGAATGAGGAAGATACAGAGCAGCAAACCATCAGCTGTCATGCAATGTGGGTAAGAAATTCTTGTCTCGAGTCAATTGATACTTTGAGGATGCTTGTTACTGCAGCACAATTGGCCTTGAGCTGACTGGTACAAGACTCATTCCATGAGGACAAATTTTGATGCTGGAGACACTGGGTTTACATCCTAATACCCTGTGACCCATGGAACCAGCCTTCCTTACCCTCTCAAGTGTCAGCTATACCGAATGAGGGCTCAGGTGTGCATTTCTGGAACAAATCTCTGGTATGAGAAATGGATCTCTATAATCACCCTGGAATAGGCAATGTGACAATCTTGAGGCTAGAAGGAGTAGTCTTCTTTACAAAGCTATGGTTTAAAACAAATCTTTTCTCCAAAGAAGATGATTTTGTTTGGATATACAAGCAATAAGTGTACACTACAGTTATCACAAGATGCCAAGAGTTGATCAATTTTGTAGTTATTCAAATCATAAAATATGAGCAATGGGTCAAGCTCGACCCCTTGACATGGTCAGAGAAAGGAACCCAGAAATTATATTATGATGTGAGGGATTTTAAATGCTAATGAACGTTTCCCAGTCTGAGTCTGGTTTTGAGGCAGTTTCTGAGCCCAACAGTGTGCTAAATACCACGTGGACTATAAAAATCTCTTGAGATCCATCCAGGCAATTGGTCTTTGCCTGTACTGCTTAGCTCAGGATTCTCAATGACCCGGCTACTGAGGAAATGGGTACTTGCATGTACTACAGTTGAATTTATCATCTTTATCCTTGAATAGGATTCTTTATTGATGAATGAGCCCATGATACACCTAGTTTTCCAAAAATGAAATTTAAGGGTCATCTGTTGATCCTTTTGTTAGTTTCCTGTGGCTGCTGTAATGAATGACCACAAACTTAGAACAACACAAACTTATCATCTTACAGTTCTGCAGGTCAGAAGTTTGCGATGGGTCTCGCTGGGTTAAAAGCAAGGTGCTGGCAGAGCTGTGTCTCTCTCTGGAGGTTTTAAGGGAGACTCTATCTCCTTGCTCCTTCTAGCCCCCGTGAGGTTGTGTGCATTCATTGGCTGGTGGCTCCTTCCTCATCTTCAAAGCCAGCAATGAAGGGCCAAGTCCTGGCACATTGCCGCACTCTGACCTCCCTGCCATGGTCACATCCCCTCTGACTGCTTCTGCCTCCCACTTCCATTTTTAAGGACCTTTGTGATTACAATAATTGAGGATAATCTCCTTAGCTTAAAGTCAGTTGATTGGCAACCTTGATTCCATCTACAACCTTAATTGCCCTTTGACATGTAACTGAACATATTCACAGTTTCCAGGGAGTAGGACATGGACATCTCGGGGGGGCAGGGGGAGGGTGGCATTATTCTGCCAAAGCACGCCAATCCACCAATTTTGTTTTCTTAACAGTTGGCTCCTTCATTGATCCTTGCTTAATTCTCCAGTTTTATTTTCCATCATTCTCTACTTTGAGCCAATGTTCACAGTAACCATATATCCTAGTTTGCCTGGATGGTACAGGATTTGACCCCTTTCATTATCAAGCAGGTTCTGATTGGGATGGTCAGTTACATGGTTGTTCTATGTTCCACCCATCCAGACCACGTGGAGTTCCCCAGTAACACTGAACTGTCTCACACGTGCAGCCTCTGCACCATTCTGCCCTTGCAGGGGGTCTCTGCTCTCCATCCCACATCTGTTTGGAAACACAGCTCATCCTTCAAGGGTGAACCCCCATGTCCTATCTTTTGTTAAATTTTCCTGCTCAGTGGAGGCATATTTGCTCATATCTTCCCTTTTGCCAACCCTGCTCCTAGTACAGGACTCTGTTACTAAAGGTGGAGCGTAAAGGAAGTGTTGTGTTCTCTCTCCCTTCCTGAGCATGAGCTCCCTGAAGGCAGAAAGCATCTCAGATCTCCAGACACTCGCCTAAGACCCCTGCACGGAGTTACCTCTTGGTAAACATGGACAGAGTTGAAATAAATGAGCATCCATCCTCTTGGGGAAATGCAGAGCTAGAAAGGCTCAGCTCCTTTCTCCGCTGCACATAAAAAGAAATTAATGTACTGATACACCATTGAGTACATGTAAAAGTCCCTTTTAGTTTTATTCATTCAAGCCATAAGTTGTTAACTGTAGAAGGAATTAGAGAACTTTTAGAATCACTGTTTTGCAGCCTCTGTAGAATTAATCGATCCAGGCAATGCTCATCGATGGGTAAATCCATCAGGTGAAGGGCAGTAAACTTGATAATAGGAAGATCAAGATGCTACCACTTAAAACCACTGGCTGATCTTAACATCCCTAAAGACGGTCGTAAAGTGTGGCTCCTGATGTCATGCGGCATGGATCATGCAGCTCTGCTTATAACATATTCTTCCCCAAAATATTACATCTGAAACGACTCAAAACTCTAACCTTCCATTTACAAAAAAAATGGGGAATAGAAGATCAGCCTGATGACACCACAAGGAGCAAACAGACAAATCCCACTTGGTTCATGTTATACAGGACAATTGATCTAAATTCTAAAACAAACTAATGTACAAATAAAAGGGGATGAGAGACGCCGGAGCAATAAAGGTACTTAGGAGAGTTAACAACCACATTCAATGTATCAACCTTGTTTGGATTCTGATTCAAACAAACCGACCCTATACAGACACTCAGGAACAGTCTGGACTGTGGGTTGGAAAAATGCAAGAAATTATTAATCGTGTCAGATGTGATATGGGGTTTGGTTATAAAGGAAAATGCTCATTTTTCAGAGATACTCGCTGACACATTTATGAGTGAAATGATACAATCAATATCTGGCATTTGCAAAAAAAATAGGTTTAAAAAAGGGAAAATTCACAAACGAATAAATGAAGCAAATGTGAAAAATAAGACCTCTCTACTTTCAGGTATGTTTGAAATTTTGTACCAAATAAAAAAAATAGAAATCATTGAGTATACGTCTTAAGTGATTAAGTTAGTGAGTAAAATAGTTTTCTCCTAACTATGTAGCAAATATTTTCAGCAGTCAACGGGGAAGTCAGACCTGAAGAGCTGGGGTCATCGGGAAAAGGTTCAAGACCAAAAAGTACATCACTAGACTCGCGTAGTCAGCAGGTGCCCGCCTTGTTTTACACTTGGGAAATCACACAACGGGCAATGGTCCTCAGTGGCTGCAAACTCTGCTTCTGGTCTTTCCAAGTAGCGGGCAAGCCTCCTTTGCCCCTCCATCTTCCACAAAGCCCCGTGTGTCTTCTTCACACAATAGACATTCAATTCCTGTCCCTGGATGAATGAGGGGATGGATGGCTGGGTCTTTGCACAGTTGCGATACCATAGCTTATGAATGAATGGATGAGGCTAATAAAAAAGACCATGTTTTGCAGTGAAATTACTTCACAGTCCTTCTGGGTCCAGAGACGCTTTTTCTATAGACGTTGTGTCTATAAATCCATATCTACCAGGTCAGGCTCTGGAGTGAATGACTTACCAACTTCCTATCACAGCCCCAAGGATTCTGAAAGACTCAGAGACGGTTTGAAATCAAAGGGAAAATTATTTCCCCATTGAGAGCTACACACACTGAAGACTAGGGGATGTAGAGGTAAGAAAAGAACAACCCACTATTCCCGAACACTAGATCTGCAGGAGTTCAAATTCATGAATCTCCACGCTGATCATTCAGTCGGTTTTCTACATTAAAAACAAAAACAAAAACCAAAAAAACAAAAACCAAAAAAACCCCAAACAAACCCAGAGGAACTGGTTTGCATTAGAATCTCATAATATGCTATAAAACCCATGCCAGAGCCAGCATCCAATTTAAGAATCATTTCTCTCATTTTATGTCTGCCATCCTGCCTCTGCCTCTTTCTGCTTATTGGATTCTCCCTTCCCTCCCTACCAGGACCCTTCCCTCCCCACGCTGCTTCTCTCTACCTCCCCCCATAGTAAATGTGGGGACCTTGGTCTGGCCAGATGTCTGTGAATTGGAGAAGTCAAAACAGTCATGTGCTGAGAGCCCTGGCCCCCAGATCTGGGGCACCTGTGAGTGGAGCCTTGTCCCTTTGGGTCTGGTTTAGAAACACAACTGGAGACAGGGGCTCAGCTTCTAAGGGTCTCCAGAAATCTGGGTGCTGGGACAGGGTCTGGTAAGAACAGAAACCAAGCCAGCTCTTTCTGAGCCTTGTCTCCTCCCGCCCCAGCCCCTCAATCTGTTCACCCGTGTTTCTCTCAACCTTTCTCTCCACTGGAGAGGTCACTCCAAGGTTGGAGGAAAGGCTCACAATTGAGCCGAGAGGAAACTGATCCGTGGGAAGGATGCTGGCCATTCTGCTCAGATACCTTGCCTGGCTCCTTACCACCTGCCCGGCACACCTGGTGCTCTCGTTAACTGTATTCACTCTCCAGCCAACATTTATTGTGGGAGATGAGCAGAGGCAGTAGTGGACGGTCCAAACAGGGCCCTTGGACTCCAAGGGTGTGGGTCCGTGTGAGAGGAAACGGATAACGAGCACATTAAATAAGTAAACAAATAATGGACATCCAGCACTTGCTGTGCTTTGGGAAAGATCAGGCTAGGTAATGTCCCAGACGGCGGTCCCTGAGGGTGGGGAAGGAGGAGATACTGAGTAGAGGTTCAGGTCCACAGGAGAAGGGCTCTCTGAGAAGGGGACGGTTGGTTGGGGCCTGAAGGGAGAGCAGCCACAGGAAATCTGGAGGAAAACATCCCAAACAGAAAGAACGTGAAATGACACCCTGGACTGGAAATGAGTTTTGTGGAGTCTGAGGTCAACCTGGGGCATATTGTAAATCAGAGGAGAAAAGGAGGAGGTGACATCAAGTGAGGACCAGGTCTGCATCTCTGGGCTCCTATGGCTCTGCTTCTGGTGTGATGGAAACCACCAGAGTGTTTTGACAAGAGTTGTGACCTGGGTGCTTTATGCGTCCAACCATTCACTCAGCTGCCATAGAGCAGAGAGGATGCAGAAAAACCCGAGAGGAGGCTGTCCTAGTGAAGCAGGAGCTGGCTGGGACTGAGGTCGTAGCTGTGACCATGAGTAGAGGGGAGGGGACACTAATGCATGGTGTGTGGGCTGCAAAGAAGACGCCATTCAATGACCCTCCCTGGTTTCGGGTCAGAACAATGGGGTGGTAGGCTATAGTTTTCTAAGGTGGAGAAAGCTACAGTCATCGTGGATCTAGGGGCTAAAATCAATGGTACTGCTCAGCCAGGTAAGAGCGTGACGCAGTTACACATCAGATGAGAAATGCCATGCAAGTAGCTGATGGATGTACATGTCTAGCGCTCAAGGCTGTGGCTCCGGCTGCAGGGAGGGACTTGGGAGTCATCAGCAGGTGGGAGTTACCTAAAGACAGGGGAGCAGGCAGGTGACCCAAGGAGAACGTGTAGCCAGAGGGAAAGGAGAGATGAAGGAGGGGCCTTGACAGAGTATCTAAGGAGTCGAGAGCTCAGAGAAGAGACGGGCCCACAGAAACAAGGAGGACTTTGGTCTGGACGAGAGGGTGCCTCTGCGCAGCACAACTACAACCCGGAGATAATGCAGGAGGTGACCCCTGGGGTTTCTGAAAATCTGCAAGAGGCCGGCAAACTGGTTAGGACCCCAAGGAAGGGAAGGACAGCACAGTGGCAGGAGGCCTCCTGTCTCCTCACCCACAGAAGAAAGGGACCCTGGCATTTCCCATCCCCCATGTGAGCAACAGAAGCCGGCCCAGGTGACTCATTTCTCCCCTGGACCAAACACGAGTCCTCCAACAACACCAGGTGATCCCAGAACCACTGTCAAGGGGATCAATTGGGAGCTTTGCCAAAAATAAGTAGGCAGGGGAGACACTCTCCTTCTCCACCAGACCTGAGGCTGCCCCCAACCTAGACATACAGGGATGCTGGGGGCAGCACAAGAGGGACCACACCAAAGCAAATGGTGCAGCCTGGGAGCCATCTTGGTCCCCGCAGCCCTGAGACATCCCTCCTCCACCCCGACAGTGGGGATCCTGGGGGCACCAGCGAGGGTTCCCCCCACGATGACTGCCTGGACAGGGAATTCTGAGACCTCCCTCCATCATCAAGAGACACACAGGGGCTGGTCTGCAGAAACCCCTTCAGCCCCTCAGGTGGAACCAACAGTACTCCAACAGCACCAGGTAAGCCAAGCAGCCCAAAATAATACAGCAAAAACTCCAGAAATTAAACTGTCATTGGAACCATCACCTCCCAAAGTAGGCCAGGACTTGTGTGCTAATGTAAACAGGGTGAAATAAAAGATTAAAATAAAAGATTTAAATGGGGCCCAGGGTCTCCTAACATAATAGACAAAATGTCTATGATACACTTGAAAATTAGCTACTTTACCAAGAACCAGGAAAATCACAATTTGAATGAGAATAGATAATTAACAGACAGTGACACCAAGATGAAGGTGATGCTGGAATTATCTGACAAGATTTCAAAGCAGACATCATAGAAATGCATCAATAATCAGTTATAAATTTTCTTGAAACTAATAATAAAAAAAGTTTCAGCAAAGAGATAGAAGTTGTAAAAAAGAATCAGACGGAAATTATATAACTAAAAAATATAGTAACAACAAAATTTTTAAACTTGCTGGAGAGATGCCACAGCAGGTGTCATGTATGGTATCCTGTCCCAGCAGTCCCAGCACACTGATGCAGTGACACAGAGGGAACAAGATGGGAACAAAGATCATGTACTGAGAACTTAGCAGCTGTGTTCTCAGAACTCACCCAAACTGCACAGCATCCTGTGAGGTTCATAGTGTTATTGTTCCCACTTTACGGAGGGTGACGCTAAAATGTAGAGACATGAAAAAACATTCCCATAGTCACACAGTGGGTGAGAGGTCCAGCTGCTGAGCACACGGAGCAGCCGTTTCAGGAGTATGGTGTCAAAGGAGGCACAGCAGGGAGGTTTGAGGAGGGGATGGACAGTAAGGCTGCGAGCAGACAGACCTACAGAGCCCATGGCCAGACACATGAGTCTGACCTCTTGGGTGTGCCACTTAGTTGTGAGACAAGCATTAAAGAACCCACAAAGTTACCTACGTGCAGACTGTACGTGAAGAAGGTGAGATGCGTGAGGACTTGCTCATTGCCATAGCAGATGCCAGGGAAAGAACCAAGTGCTAGCAGTCAGTGGGGCTGGGATGCTGAGTGAACAGCAGAGGAGCAGAGTCAGGCATTTTTTGTAAATTACATTAAAGCAGCCACTGGAATGATGAGTGGAAGTTGGCCAGATCATATCCCTCTTTTAAAGCACCCCAGTGGTGTTCCAACTCCCTTGGATTGAAGTCCAAGGTCTGTCTGGTCTTACAGGCCTCCGTGAGCAGGCCCCTGGCTGTCCCTCTGTGCTCACCTCCTCTCTGAACCTCCCGGGCACACGTCCCTCTCAACCTTGGCACCACTGCTGCTTCTGCCCAGAATTCTCCTCCTTCACACACGTGGGATCTACTCACTCCCAGGCTTCAGGTCCCACTCAGGTGTCCCCTTAGCAGATAGGAGGAACCAGGTTAGAACAACCTGAAAAAGAGTATAAATAAATATAATCAGACAGATTAAGGGCATAAAAGTATAAAGTAGAAATCAATAAGCAGATTTGCAGAAAAATCAAACAGAATGTCTCAGAAATAAAAATTATACATATATGCAAAATCTAAAGCTCGTTGGTCATACTGAGCACCATATTAGAGACAGCGTAAAAGAGACTTAACAAACTGGAAGATAAAACTATGGAAATTAACCAGGAGGAAGCACACAGAGGTAAAGGCTTTGTCTAAACATGTCTTTATTTATCTTCACTATTGAATTACAGTTTAGGAAGATGGACAGAGATGTGTGTGGTTACTGTTAGCGCATTTAGTATTCTGTTGTGTTACAGCCTCATTTATCTACCAGGTATCAATGTTTATTGCAAAACAATAGTAATGAAGACAGTATGATATTGCTGTGGGGACAGACAAACAGGGAAATGGGACAAGGAGCCCTGAAACAGGTCCCTGTGTATGTTGGTGTGAAACAGAGATGGCCCTACACATCAGCATGCAGAGGATGACCATTCAATAGATGGTTTTGGGGTGTTGGGTTTTCCATATGAAATAAAAATGCAATAAAGACTATACTTTCAGGGATCATTTCTATAGTCGGTGTTTTGTGACACCGACACTAGAGGGGTGGGAGGGAGACACAAGAGGGAGGAGATATGGGGATATATGTATATGTATAGCTGATTCACCTTGTTATAAAGCAGAAACTAACACATCACTCTAAAGCAATTATACTCCAATAAAGATGTTAAAAAAATGCAATAGATCCCACCTCACATCACACATCAAGTTAAATTCCAGGTCGATTAAAGATATAAACAAGAAACACACATCCTCAAGCTTTGAGCATTCAACGTCATATCTGTACCTCTTCTGGGTAGGGAATGGGATCTTACATAAGACACAGGATGTGCACATTATACCTGAAAGTATCAAAGCTGGATACAAACATCTAAATCTCAGAAACGTAATAGTGATCAGAAGTATGAATTTCAATATATAAATCCAATATGTTATAGAATATAAATAATTCTTCTAAAATTAAAAAAATGCAAAACAGTGAGATTAGAGAAGGGTAAATAGGATGCTTCAATTCTCTCATTAACATTTTGTTTTTAAAGAAAGTCATCTAAACCAAACACAGAAAACCAAGCAGTGGGTATGAACATATTCATTATTCTCTAGACTTTTGGCTGAAACAATACATTAAAAAGGATGAGATTTCCTCCTTAAATTAAATATTAAAATATAGACTCAAAGACGTGGGAATTATTAGCTGTAGACCTCAAAGCACCTAGAATCACACCATGTCCATATGCCTGGGGTTTATTGTTTATTTCTTCTAGAAAATGTCTAATGAGTTGACATGGTTTTTCCTTAAACAACTTCAAGGTGAGTATCTTGCTTGCAACCACGTGGGCCCTGACTAACAGAGCACCCTTCTGTTGAAGGATCCACCACCTCGTGCCCACTGAACTGATTTCTGGGCAAGAATCAGCACTGGATTCCATTTCCCGACAGATTATAGATGTTCTAAATCCTTCCCATGAGCCAGGGTGGCCAGGCATCTGTCGCCATTCCTTGGGATCCCCTGCACCTATTTTCCAGAAATTCTGCCCTTTTCTGAGGGCTCTGCAGGCACCCAGCCACTCACACCTGGGACAGTGGAAGACAGCCCCTCCATCCAGCTCCCCACCCCCCATTTCCCCTGGCAGAGCAGCGTGGGAGCTCTGGGTACTTAGCCCTCATTTATTACCATGTGCTGCGGGAACTCAATGACACATATATCTCAGATTGTGAAGTCACAGCTCTACATATTCCTGACTCAAAACGATTCTCAGTATAAATTTACCAGGGAAGCAAGCAGGTGGGCACTTTTCAGGTGCCAAGGCTCTTGCGCTGGGTATTTGGAGGAAATGAATCTTTCCTACCTAGTTTTTCCTATAGTGCATGCGATTCAAATGCTGGAGAGTTTATTCATCCTTGAATAAATGAATGAATGAGTGAAAGAAGGTGTCTGCAAAAAGCACATGTTATTGTTCATGCGCCTACAGAAGAAGAAAGAGGCTCAAAGAAAGGATGGACCTGGTCTGAGGTCGCGAAGCTCTGAGGGAGTGATGGAGAAGTCAAGGGCTTCTCTTGGGGACGTGGTGGGGCCAAGCCTACGCTGGCCTCAGTTACTCAGAGCTTCTACCTTCTCCTGCCTCTGGCTCTACGTGTCCTGTAGATAATCTTGGGAGCGTCCCGAGGGGGCTTTCTTCCAGCCCCTAATTTCCCCAAAGTCTTCCTCATCTTTCTTCTTTTCCTCCACCCGGACCTCAGGTGGGGCTCTGTGTTTTCTACCAGGGACTCGATTTATCCTCTCTCTGCCCAGGCAGCATTCCGATTGCTTCCCATTTTCTGCCTTTCCTTCCTCCTCCTGGCTGAAAGCGGCTTCCTCTCCTGCATCCATCCTCCCATCCATCCTCCCCTGGGCGGGCACTGGAGGAGCTGCTCAGCCTGGCTGTCCCCTTCCCATGTCCCTGCACTCCTGCCAGTCCTACGATGGCCGGGCTCCCTGCCTCCGCTGCCCAAGGCTCCTCGCCCCACTGCAGGCTCCTGGGCTTGGACCACTCCTTCTGCTCCCGTCCAAGGGGCAGGGAGAGCCTGTGGTGTGAAGGAGAGAGCTCAGGATAAGGCGCAGTTCTCAGGATCGGGCTTGGGTCCTGCCTCTGGCACCAACCCCGAACAAGTGACACCCTCACTGAGGTTCAGTCCTAATAATTCTTTGCACTTTTGCCAAATTGTCTCTAAAGTGTCCTGTGCCTGTGTTCTTCTGGGGCTCTAGTGTGCTGCCACGTCATTATTAACTTGGGTGTTATTCTTGATTTTGCCTTCTGACCATCCCCCTGCTGTTTCCCAGCACTGCTGGGACTGCCCGGGACACTGCTGCCCTTTCCGTGTCAGTGATCTGCCTGGGCGTCCCCTTCTGCCCTTGTCTGCTGCAGGGCACACCTCAGCCTCCCCTGCTGGAGAAAACCAGAGCCAGATAGTAAAGTGGTAAAAACAGGTTTTATTCAGGAATTATTGCAAGAGGAGAAAAGAGACCTTGGTGTGGAACTGGGTTCAATTGCTACAACAACAAGAAAAAGTGGGGACTTACAGCCCAGGGGCAGGCTGCAGGTGACTTGAAAATAACTGAGATGGTAAGGTCCTTCTTTGCTGGGGGCAGGCCAGGGTGACCAGACATCACCTGGGAGTGGGGTGGGATGAGGACTTTGGTCAGATACTGAGGGTGACCAGGCAGCACCGAGAAGATGGTGAGGATGAAGAAACTGATTAGATACGGAGGGTAAGAGATTCTGGTTAAATCGACTTGACAGGATTTTTGCTAAATCTGGGTGATATGAAGCCCACAGAGGGAGCACAATTGAGAAGAGGGTTCACAGGGGGTGACATTAGCTGGTCAAGGAGGGTGTCCCGTCACCCCCAGTGGCCATCTCTTCTGCTCTAACGTTTGGAGAACACCAATACCTGGTCTCCTCTTCCCGGGAACATGAACGTGTCAGGTCTTTGTGACCAGGGCACACCCTCCTTTGAAAACGGACCATCCTGTAGGCGTCTGGCTGTTTGGAGACATCTCTACCTGACCTTCTGTGTGCACCTGTACCTTCCCCTCCAGGCCCTTCTCCAAAATCAGGGTCGTTCTCCTCGACCACAAGTTCAGGGCAAGCACTGGGCTGTTGAAGACGTGGTTCCTAGGTCCAGTCCAATCAAATTAGTCTCGGCTGACCCACTGCACACCTTCCACTCCCGGCGAGGTGCAGCCCCATGACCGGTGCTCTCAGAAGGACGCAGGCCTTCTCGAGGCAGCTGGCAAGGCTGTGGGGCCGGATGCATTCAGAGGTTGCATCGGGAGGGAGCGCCCTCTTCCTCCCACCCTGGGACTGTCCTTGCCAGCACTGGGCTCCGGCACCCCTGCCCTTCCACGTGAGGGTCCACGGGTACGCAATGGCTCTGCGTGTCCTCTCTACAGCCTACGTGGGACTCATATCAGAGACCAAGCTGGCGAGAAACCAGTCTCCTGACCACTGCTTGCCTTCATTCCTTCAGGTTCAAACCACAGAAGGGTGGGGCTCTCATCCCTCCCGGGTGAGGGCCCTGCATAGTCAAGGAGAGTGTGTGCTTGGGAAATGAGTTCCTGTGAGGAATTTGGATACTCATGGTTCCTGTGAGGAATTTGGATACTCATGGTTCCAATCATTTCTGTCTTCCCCACCCACCACCCGCCGCCCCAAACTCCACTATTAATACTCCCGGGACAGGCATTCTGATTCCCTTTTCTCTCTCCACAGGGTTCTCTCAGCACAGGGGATGTTGGGGCAGGACCTTCCAGAACACAGGAGAGGCTGCCCTACTGTTCCCAGCATCCCTATAGCTCAGGTATCTATTCAAAATCATAAATGTCCACCGACGGTGTAAAGACCTCATCATGACAGGGACTGGTGGCCGCCACTATTGCGGGGCAGGGCTCCAGCCATCCGGGGCTCACAGACCCATCACAGGGCCAGCCCAGTCAGGGAAGTGGGTGCCCCAGGATGTGGTGGATATACTGTTCCCCGCCCCCTGTAAAAGAGCAAGTAGATTCAGCAGGACCTGGGCTCAGGGAGCTGATTCTTGGTCCCTGGATCCCTTTGTTTCCTCCAGCAGGCCCCTGACAGGCAGGCATTCACATCCACTTGCAGATCTCTCTTTTTTTTTTTTTTTTTAACAGCTGCATCCTTCTACGTCAAACAGTCTTGGAGGGTGTCTAAGGTGGCCGTGATTATCCCCATTTTACAGATGAGGAATGCAAGTGCTCAGAAGGACCGATGGTTTTCCTGCAGTTACACAGCCCTGGAAGGGGTCAGACTGCAGCCTGCCTTCTGTTATTTTTTCTCTTTTAAGCTGTTCCTTTGCAGGGAATTCATCATAATTTCTGTCTGAGACAAGGCTCCTGGGAAGAGGCCGGAGTAGCAGAGAAGAGCAGGCAGTCTCAGCGTCCCCGCCCCACCAGTGAAGATCAGGTGGGTGCCTGGCAGCCCAGATCGAGGGCATGTTTCTGGTTTCTGGTTCCTGGGAGATGTCCTGGGCCCTCAGTAGCAGTGAGAAAGCTCCGTGGTACCTCGTGCCCCATCAAGGATGGTCCAGGGTGAATGCAACTCACTTCCAGGTGGGTCAACACATAAATTATGCTTCTGGTGACCTCCAGGAGAGAGGGATCTCAGCACGGGGGAATTGCTGAGAGCACCTGCTGGATGTTCACGGTGGGAAGAGGTGCCCATCGTGGAGGGAAGAGGGAGTGCAGGTGCACATTGTGCCCACGGGGCCTCAAGAAAGGCGCCTCCTCCTGCTTTTCCTTTTCAACTCCATAAAGTTTTGTTCTTCTAAGTTGTTAGAGAAAAGGAATTAGGGGTTTACTCGAGAAGGTTTTCTGAAAAATCTTTTTCACAGGTAGCTAAGAGCTGACCTGTTGGGAAGACAAATGAATGGCTTGAGTCATAAAGATTTCTAAGTGACATTTTTGTGAGAATTATTTCCAGGGGGATCACTGCCGGTGAACTGCAAGAGCAAACGCATGTTCGCTGCCTGGTCTCTTAGAAAACACAGCTCAGAGATCCAGCCCAGGGCCGTAAGCAATGAAGGTTTTTATTTTTCCAGGTCACCGAGAGATAAACACATCCATCTGAACTCTCAAAATCATAACTGGCCCCAGTATCCTGTGCAGGAGGGACAAGACACCAGGCTGACTTTGGGGGCCGAAGGTTGGCCTGCACAGCCCTCCTCTTTTGGGGCCGGATAACAAGGATGGGCCCCACACCCTTTAAATCTTGTGGCTTAGATTCCAAGTCCCCCAGAGGCCCCTTAAGTCTGAGATCCAAGGTCAATATTTTCCTTCTGAGGAGAGGAAAGAAGGATGCTGTGGGGTAGACAGGGGCTTGGGAGTAGGCTGAGGCATGAGATCATGCCTGCCTGCTCACTACCCTCCATTTCCAGACCTGAAAATGGGAATATGGATAACTCTGTTGCTTTGTTGTTACTTATTCATTGGATCTGAGGTGTCCTTGATTGACATTGATTACTTCTGTACCATAAGCAAGAAAAAAAAGTCTCCCAATGATACTTAGATGCAATGCTCTCCTATCACTTAGAATTAGTCTGCATATTATAGATTTTTATCCTATACCACTTTTGTGTGTTCATAAAATAGAAGTGAAATCAATTTGGTAATGCACTGGTATTCGTTTCCAATCAATGTTGTAACCAATGGTCACTAACTTATTACCTTATGATTCTGTAGGTCAGACATCTGATGTGGATATCCCTGGGCTAAAACCAAGGTGTTGGCAGGACTGGTTTCTTCTGGAGGCTCCAGAAAACATGTGCTTCCTTGCTTTCTCCAGCCTCTGGAGGTGGGCGCATTCCTTGGCTCGGGGGCTTCTGCCTCCCCTTTAAAGCCAGCCAGATACTCTCCCTATTTCAAGGTCAGCGGATAAGCATCCTTAACTCCACCCGCAAATTTACTCCCTGTTTGTCAGGTAACCTAACAAGTTCACAGGTTCTGGAGAGTAGGACATGGACATGCTTGGAGGCCATTGTCTGCCCACCAACCCTAGTGTTCTTAACACCGCTTCATATTTACAGCCTGATTCTCAGGAACTTTTAAAGAATTGCCTGTATTTTTGTTCTTCCACACGACATCCTCCTCTATGCCATCACAAGTGTTCGTGTATCATGCCTTAAGGGAGCGATCCACTTGGGTGTCGGGGATTTCCTTCCAAGCCACTGCCCCTGCTCTGCAAGCTTCAGTGCACACGTCCAGGCAATGACCACTATGATAAGACCACCCTCTGGCCAACAGGCATGACGAAGCACATCCAGGCTTCAGAGATGTTAAAAAGTGAACAAGGAATCTTCCTAGAATTGATGAAATGGGGGCATTGTTTCATGTTACAGACAGTGAATATCAGAAAGTGCTGCGTAATTGGTGTTCCGTGATAATGTAAACTCAGTGAGGATAATAGCATTTTCTCTGTGGCCGATGCTGTGTTCCAGTACCTAGAAGACTGCTTGGAACAAAGTAGATACCCAGTAAGTATTCGTTGAATGAGGGAATGGATGAATAAGTTCAATTCAATGAAATATTATTATTCAGATAAGAGTTATTATGAGTCCTTAAGGGAACTAAATGAGGTAGTATTGACATGCTATCTACATAAAGGAAGCTCTTGAGAAATAAATGATTCCTCCTCTTGCTTCCCTGCCAGACAGCAAGACAGAGTGAGCGACCCACTTGGTGCCCAGCACCCACGTGGATAGCGTGCAGTCAGGTGTCTGAGTGAATGGGTGGGGGGACAGAGCAAGGATGATTGAATTGATGGATGGATAGCTGTCATAGTAAAGAAACAGTAGTTGTTGGGGCCTCTGAGGTTCGCGATGCTTTTGATGGGCGCTCCAACATGGAGGCTTGCACTTCCTGTGTTCTGCCTGCCCGGGATTCTTGGTGTCATAGCCCATGTTCTTGGAAATAAAGGCCCACTTGTGCCATCGTGAGATGAGACAAGAAACATAATATATTGGTGCAGCCACTGTGGAAAGCAGTACGGAGGTTTCTCAAAAAACTAAAAATAGAACTACCATATCACCCAGCAATTCCATTCCTGGGTATATATCCAAAAAAAATCCCCACAAAAACACTAATTCAGAAAGATACATGCACCCCAATGTTCACTGCAGCATTATTTACAATGGCCAATATATGGAAGCAACCTAAGTCTCCACCAACAGATGATGTGGTTTATATATTTACACACACACACATGCGCACGTACACTATGGAGTACTACTCAGACATATAAAAGAATCAAATTTTGCCATTTGCAGCTACATGTATGGACTTGGAGGGTATTATGCTAAGTGAAGTACGTCAGACAGAGAAAGACAAATACTGTCTGATATCACTTATATGTAGAATATTAAAAAATAACAACAAACTAGTGAATACAACAAAAAAAGAAGCAAACTCACAGATATAGAGAACAAACTAGTGGCTACCAGTGGGGAGAGGGAAGTGGGGAGGGGCACTACAGGGGGAGGCAATGAAGAGGTACAGACTATGATGTAGAAAATAAATAAGCACAGGGAATACAGCCAAAGTTTTATAATAACTATCAATGGAGTATAACCTTTACAAATGGCGAATCACTATATTGTACACCTGTAACTTACACAATATTGTCCATCAGCTCTACTTCAATTAAAAAAATAAAAATAATTGAAAAAGCCATAGAAACCCAGAACGTCAGTACTTTACCAGAAGGAGGCTGGAGGGATGCCAGGCCACAGAACACTGATGCCCTCGGGCTGCAGATCCTTCCTCCTTCCTGATGAAGCCTGGCCCCCTGTCCAGTTGGTAGCACGGTGGCATCCGAGACAGTGTGTGTGCTTGCTGTCTGACTCGGGACATGCCTCATTGGAGTGATGGTGTGTCACGTCTTCCTGTGTGTGTGTAGGCACAGCGGTGATGAGATGCCTGAATAAAGATGTGGTACATACCTACAATGGAATATTACTCAGACACAAAAAAGGATGAAATAATGCCATGTGCAGCAGCATGGATGGACCTAGAGGTGATCATATAAATGAAGTCAGACAAAGACAGATATCATACGATATCCCTCAGAGGCGGCATCTAATAAAAAATGATACAAATGAACTTATTTACAAAACAGAAATATACCCACAGACACAGAAAACAAATTTATGGTTACCAGAGGGGAAAAGCAGGGTAGGGATAAATTAGGAATTTGGGATTAACATATACACAGAGCTATATATAAACTAGGTAAACCACAAGGACCTACTTATAGCACAGGGAACTCTACTCAGCATTTTGTAGTAACCTATAAGGGAAAAGAATCTGAAAAAAGATATATATAACTAAATCACTTTGCTGTACACCTGAAATTAACACAACATTGTAAACCAACTATACCTCAATAAAAAAAAAAAAGATGCCTGAGTGAACTTGCACAGTTCCAGATGGCAAATAAATGTTTAACACAACATTGTAAATCAACTATACTTCAATTAAAATAAATAAATAAATGGCTACATCCTATGTGTACTTCTATCAGCTCTCAGTTCTCAGACTAAGAATGACTTCCTGATGCAGGGCACTCTCCCTGTGTTTTTCCCACTAAAGTGCCCTTCTATCACATAATGGTGTCGATTAATCAAATGCAAACGGTGATGGACCTTCAGGTCCCGGCCTGGAGAGCTGCAGACCTCATTCTGAGTCATGGGTTTGCATCCTTGCTGTGTTTCTGGGAAATCCTATGTGAAGTTTGCGGCTGGAAGCTTCAGTCATTTTCACGCAGGAAAAAGCACAGAAGACCTGTTGGTCTATGACTGGGGCTGTTCCTTCAGACACAGTGCTTTCTGGGAAGGGGCCCCTTGGGTCCAGGGGAGATGGTTGTGCTTTTAAAACTTACCAGCTCATCCCAGTTCAAAATTGCTCTGTGGGCAGAGAAAGAGCTCAGAGATGTTGAAAGGTGACTGAAGGTAAACAAGAAGCACAGACTTAAATGCAGGACAGCATATGAAATGCAGCTCCTTTTATTTTTAAAACTTCATTTTGGGGCCTGAAACCTTGAACACCAATGAAGGAGGCCATTTTTATTTCCAAGAGGGTGGTGACCTTCAAAGTTCTTTTTCCAAGGGGAAGAAATTTAATTTAATCTTGTCTCCTCGTATTTGTTCATGTTAGATTACATTAAATGAATTATTTTTAATCATTGTTCATAAATCACAGCAAGGATGCGCCCCGAGGCACAGAACATTTGCATGCAAATATTAATTGCTGCCACCTCTCCTTTGGGTTCCTGGGAAATTAGATGGAAGTGCAGGACATGGCAGGCACGAGGGTGTGGGTATCGGATGGGGCGAGGATGAGGTGAGGGAAACGTTTTCCCTGACAGCCTTGCTCAGCTCACAACGTGTGACTTGGAACTTCGAGATCCTCCTCAGATGTTTCCTCCACCGTGAAGCCCACCCTGATTTCTCTGGGCCAAATGATGTTTCCCTCCTCTGTTATCTGTGAGCCGTGACCAGCCTCTCTTAGGAAACTTGAATGTTCTCCGTAGTTCAGTCATCCACGGCCATGTCCTCACATGGACCAGAGGCTCCCTGCCTGTCACACACAGCAGAGGAATTCCCTGCTCATTCGACAGACTGAGAAGAGGAAGAGTCCTGGGAAAGTCCCCTCTGTCTCCTGCACAGGCTGCCCTCAGGGCCAGGGTTCACTCAACAGATGCTCATTGAGCAAGCATTTCAGAGACCTGCTTCATGTTGTAAAACATGCTTTCTCTCCAACTTCTCCTTGTGTATTTTGGATTTTTCTCTAAGTTTAGACCCACACCCATGACCAGGGCCCCACTCCTGTGCTCCTGGGCACAGATGGATTCAGCCGGAATTTGAAATCCTAATTATTGGAGAGCAGCCTTCCCACTCACGCTCCATCCCTCCCACCTTCAGGAGCCTCCCACCACCAGGCTCCTGAAGTCGAGGCCCATGCCAGCTTCTCCTCCCGCTTCGGCTCTCAGTTGCCCCCTGCCTGTTCCTGCTGCCCGCTCTCCCCTGTCCTTGTGCTCGGGGCTGTGGTTCAACCCCCATGCTATTTGGGAAGAGTCTTCCCTCCCACGGCCTTGCTCCGCTGGCCTCCTCCCGGCCTCTGCCGGCAGCCTCCGCTTCCCCACCCAGTTGTGGTCAGATCAGCCTGCGCTGAGTCTCCTCTGAGCCCCCTCCCCAGGGCACACTCCGACCTTTGCATCCTTCATCCATGTGCCCATTCACCCCTTCGGCAACGATGGCACTGTTTTAAGTGTGAAGGAGTATTCTGGACGCTGGACTGATGTCACCACACCATGGACCAGTGCTGGGACAAAGGACACCCGGGACCCCAGGAGGTCCTCACCCGTCTGTTGACTCATCTTCCCCCCTTGGGTGTTGATGAGACTCCCCCATCTCATCCCTGTTCCCTGATGCAAATTACATGCACTGGGCGTCACATGCTTGCCCAAAGGCCAGGGGATTTCATCCTGACTCCTACGAAGCCTCTCGAATTCCCAGCTCTCCAGCGCCGTTGGGGTCATGGAGAGCCGAGTGATGGGAAGCGCAGTGAGTCAGAGCGGCACCCCTGGTGGGAGCTGGTACCCCTCTGTTGAATATGTCTGAAAAATTCTGAGTCCAGCAGGTGCCTCCCCAAAGGGCTTCTCTGAGCTTTTCAGACGCTCATGGGTGTTGTGACGTCCCTGCAAGAGTGCAGAGACAGCACATGGTTTCCCTGGTTTTGCTGTTGTTTGTATGACTCACCACACTTGCTTTAGCATAGTATCTGCAGGACGGGTCTAACGTAACAGAATGACACAATGAGCAGGAACACAGCGGGTATCCAGGTCCCATTCTGAACCCTCGAGGGGTATTTCCTCGTCTCCTAGATTCTGCGGAACCTCCACAGTGCAGGGGAGCAAACTGAGAAGCACAGAGGTCCAGGTGCCTGTTGTAAGAATGGTGAGGTCCAGAGCTGAGCTCAAAGCCATGGGATCAACCACGTGGCCCCTGAGCCCCACTGGATGGGACTTTGTTGTCCTGCCAAGCGCAGAATGCCTCACCAGGCCCTGCTGTCCAGAGAGAAATCAGCACATTTGATGGAATCCACTGATGTTCTCTCCTAATGAACTCTTCTCATTAGAAACAGGACTCTCCCACCAGTCCTGGGCTGAGCCCAAGACCCCTGTTCCAACATGGAAGGAAGACTACTGTTTAATGACACATGGCTACTATTTCAGCCTTCATTGTTGCCCTGCATCGCTGATCAAGACCAACAAACACGATGGAAACCATGGCCACACGTGTGCTGGTGCAGGGCATCCTGCAGAAAGTGTGTCTGTTCAAGGGTGCAGATCAACAGAGAAGGGAAGTGTGTAGACTGTCCAGGCTGTGCAGGCTTGTCCACTCTCCAGAAATTAAAAGCCTGATCTGTAGCGTGGTCCCATGTCCGTGGTGTGAATACTCCCACCGCGGCTGGTCATGTGTCCATCGTGGCATTAACAGACATTGCTGTTGGCCCTCCCAGGCTGGTACAAGCCAGCTTCTGCACCCACCAGATGTAGCAAATCCAGCTCTGACGACTGGCTTCTCGTTCCTTCTCTTTATTCGTTTGTGTATTTTTGTGAGGGGAGAGGAGCTCCGAGGTGCCGGTGATTGTGTAGCCATTGGGCGTCCACTGCCAAGTTAAAGACAGCTTCAAGATACAAGGGCTGTTATGTATTTATTTCAAGCGTAGCAAACCAGCTTGACAGCCTGATCCACGTTACAGAAGCTTTTGTAACTCAAAGAGATCATTGACAATAAATGCAAGATATTGAACCAGAAAGGCTTTGCTTAGAGCAGATTCACAGCATCCCCATGAGATCCTGGGTGGGGAACAGGGAGTGGCTGAACTTGGCCAGAACCACAAGGGTCCGAAGCAGCAGATATTTCAATTTTCTTCTATTTCAATCTTGTATTTTTATGTATCTGTTCATTTATTCATTCATCACTGTTGCCTTCCTGCCGTCCACCGGGCACCATGACTGGGAGCTGGGAAAGCAGACACCATCCCTTCCATCTCATGGGTCCTGGAGCTTGGACCCTCCACCTGCCCATATTTGGAGCACCTGAGTTGGGGGATGCTTTTGCAGGGAGGTACCCTGACAATTATTTTAAACGCTCTTTGTTCATATCCCTATTAGAAAGTTAGACTATACCTGGTAGCCATTCCGCCTTGCTTTGTGTTTGATTCTGATTAGACCTCTTGGTTTTCCATCAACACCTGTTCAATTCCCCAGAGGAAGGTTACCCAAGCTGGTCTTTGACTTCTGTGCAGTCCACGCTGATGAGAAAGTCTCAGCATCTCTGAGATGGCTGGACTGTTCCATCACATCTGGGCATGGGGCACAGAGGTGGACACGAGCTGTCTTCAAAGGATCATGCTGAGAAGGAGAAACAAAAGTCATCAGTGCTGGGAACATTGGCTCCAGCCCAGGAGAGGAGACATTCTGTGCCCACAACATCAGTAGAAAGGAAACAGGGAGAAAGGCAGTTTCTGAGCAGAATCCAGTCTGAGATGGGATGGGATGGGGCTGGGTGCAGCTAAGCTGTCCCAGTGAGGGGATGGAAACATGCCCTCACTGGGACAGAGAGGGAGCTCCAGAGAGAGAGCCACAGCCAGCCACTTGCTCTGGGCACAGCATGGAGCGCCCCAAGGACCCCAGGAGATGGCAACGCCCTAGATGCTAAGAAACTCACTCAGAATGAGGCTGAGTGGAGGGTGGACAGTTTGAAATTTGAGACTGGTTTCACTCCGAGACCTCTGGCCCATGACCTAAGGAAGAGCAGAGACCATTCCTCCGTCTCCGTGTAGAAAGGAAGAGCTGAGTCCCTGTCCGGCTGAGCCAGCCTCAGGCCACGGGGTGGGGCAGTTCCTTCATCTCCAGGCCACCAGGTGGGGTCCCCAGACAGGGACCCAGCACAGCTGGAAGCATGGCCCCAGGCCTGTGGGCTCTGATGGATGTGTCAGGAGACTGAGGCAGCGACTTAGGACAGTTGGAAGCAAACGAGCTTGGAAACGAAGCTGAGGGTGAGCATCCCAGTGAAGACACTGAGCAGCTCCCCAACCGCTGTTCCTCCATGTGTCACACGGAGGTGCCGGGTCCTCCCTGCAGGTGCTGAGGAGGTGTCCCCATAAGGACGCCCCACAGCACTTACGGGCTAGCACAGCTGAAAGGAACACAGAAGTAACGTCATTTTCTCTGATATCTTGACCCAGATGCTATAACTTTTGAAATCCTTGAAGGGAAGAACATGCCAAGAGCAGAAGGGACGCGGGGAGGCGTTGCCTTTGGAGGATCTGGAAAGACAAAGGGCCCCTGTTCCTCTCTGCTTGGCTCAGGGATCAAAGGCCCCTGATCTGCCCCCAGAGCCATTCATAGCAGACACCACTATCAGGGGCACGGCCAGGTGTCAGAGTCAGTTCCTTGGGGTCTACACACGACAATTTTATTGGAGATCCTTCCTCTTGTCCCAGGAAATGTCTTTTGTTTTTCCAGGCAGAGCAACAAAATCATATGATGAAATAATCATCGTGATAATTAACACCTTTCATCAGGAGAGTTAAGAAAATATTCAAGGACCGCATATTAATAGCATTAGCATTTAGTACTAGGGGAAAAAAAAGATGTTTCTTGCTGCAGCCAGGCCTGAGGATTGGGCTGGCCCCTCTAACTGATGCTCTGCTGGGTTGGAAGCACAGCAGCATTAATTGCGCTGCCCTTCAGCTGACACCAGCTCCCAGACGCTGGGGTTTCATCCCAAATTTCTCCTCTCCTTCCCAGGCTTCTTCCTGGTAGACATTATTACATTTCTGATGAGTCAAACAGATTTTCTGCAGGCATTAAGTTTTTAGTAAACAGACCTAAATTAACAGCTATTTATGACATTTCACTCCAGGGATCAAATCAAAAGCACCCGTTTCATATATAAATATCTCTTCCCTCTCTGCTGTTAATGAACGGTATTATTTTTGTTGTCATTGCCGTTGTTCAAAGCAGCATTAGACATATGCCCCGCTTCTCCTGGCTCCCTCATCATGCGAGCTCCGTCCTCCAATTGAGGGAACATGATTACCTTTAGGAAGCAAAGGTGGAAGCACCTTAATTTTCCATAATTCAGTGAAACAAGGCATACATCTGAAATCCCCCTCTGAGGAGCTCCGTTCTCATCTACAGTAAGGGGCTGCATTTTAATGTTCTAATGAAAACAATTTAGCCTGGCCTAATGTCATCAGCAGGGCATCATGGGCCTCACCGGAACCTGATTTGGGAGCTGGTCTTTTCATTATTCTTGGTGTTGTGCGGCGATCAAGGAGCCTGCATCTCTCTGAGTGACCTTGCTGGTGGCAGCGTCGCGTTTAGTGCTAATAAGGATGGCTTCACGGTCCAGGGATGAAAGGGCTGCCAGGGGCGCGGGGGGGAGCAGCAGCTGTGAGCCTGCATCTGCTTCCCACGGTAAAGTGATGGGCTCCCAACCGCTGCAGCGATGAAATAGCGTCATACCTGGGCAAATCTAACTGCCTCTTGGCATGGAGACCTCCTTTCGGACTCCAGTAAATTTTGAAGGATCACAGATGACAGGTCAGAATTGCATCTTTCCCCTTGAAGGGGAGAAGTTACAAGTTCTCAGTCATGTGTTAATGCATTTGTTTGTGTCTTCGTGAATGGACAGACAACTGGGCAAGGATGCTACCGACACCGTGATGGGTAAGAGACGTCTGCTGGTTAAATACGGCAAATGCAACAGCCTGGCTTAGCTCTGCTCCCTCTCAAAGACCCATTCAAATGACAATTTTTCTTAAATAAATTTATTTTTATTTATTTATTTTTGGCTGCATTGGGTCTTTGCTGCTGTGTGCGGACTTTCTCTAGTTGTGGCGAGCGGGGGTTACTCTTCGTTGCGGTGCGCGGGCTTCTCATTGTCGTGGCTTCTCTTGTTGCAGAGCAGGGGCTCTAGGCGTGCAGGCTTCAGTAGTTGTGGCATACAGGCTCAGTAGTTGTGGTTCGCAGGTTCTAGAGCGCAGGATCTGTAGTTGTGGCGCACGGGCTTAGTTGCTCCGCGGCATGTGGGATCTTCCCAGACCAGGGCTCGAACCCATGTCCCCTGCATTGGCAGGCGAATTCTTAACCACTGCGCCATCAGGGAAGCCCTCAAGTGACAATTAAGGGACTTTCCCAAAGGCCACCTGGACAAAGAGAACAGATGACAGCAACATCATTCGGAAGTGGGAAAGGAGGGGGTGGGTGAAGGCAACTTAGCAGACCCGCATGTCTTGGTTTGTCTTCCAGTTGAGACAAAGATTCCACTGCGACTGACTTACTTTAGGGCAGCAGGGAATACCTAGAAGGGAGTGGGGAAGTGAGACAACGAACGGAAGGTGCGAATAACGGCTTATTATGCAGCCAGCTCCCACGACGGACAAGCAGGACTTGATCTCGATGGTGAGAATCTGGGAGCTGGTGCAGAATACGCACGTCTGTTAGAAAGGTGGAAGAGAATCCTGAGGAAATGGGGACTAGAAACAAAGAAAGGAGACTAGGAGAGAGCCTTAGAAAAAAGGAAGGCAAGTTAGGTAAGTGCAGGATGTCAAATACCCTAACGACAAGTTTCAGAAGGAGAGACTATCGTGGGCCGGAGGGAATTAGTAATTCAAGGAGGTTCCCAGCACCCAAGGACATGAGACTCGACACTGACCTTTCTCCTGACCCAGGTGAAGAGTAGTAGCACCTAGGAATCAACATTCTGGCTGACTTGATAGGTTCTTTTACTGCATCTAGAGCAGCAGCTGAGACTAGCAACCACCTGTGTTTGGGTTTAAAATCATCCTTAGTCTTTAAGCGTGCTTCTGGCTCCTGGCCAAACTGGTGGGTTAAACGGGTCTGGACGAAGCACCACCCCCGCACTTCCCAAGTCTAAGTTGATGGTGATGGTCTCTGCAATCCCCAGGGACATGATATCACTTTTATCCTTTTGGCTGTGGGAGAAAATAGTTCAAGATTTGACCTTGACCTGACCTGCCATAAAGACCTCACCTGTGGGTCAGGGGGACCCTGTGGGATTAGGTCACTTGCTATGAATACCTATTCCAACTCTACATTCAAAGACTAGATAAGTAACCACAGCAAGGTCCTTCTGGCCCATTGGTCCCAGAATGAGAACAATTTAAGCCAAACTTCATGTGCCATCTGCCCCCCATAAGCCCAAACACAGCTTGGTTGGCCACTGTGGTGTTTTGGGTCCCCAGGATCAGCATCAGCTCTGAATAGTATTGAGTAAAACCCAGGAAGGTAGGGGTAAGTACTTCCCTTTCTTGACAGCTGCCCTGGTAAAGGGCCACGTTTTCCTCTGGGGAAGGGTTAGGAACCGTCACAGTATTGAAACTGAACAGGACCTTGCACAGCCTTCCAGAAGACAGACCCCAGTGTCCTCCTCCTCTGGTTTATAGAAAAGCTTTAGCCTCCTAGGCCTTTCCCAAGTTCCAAAGAGCAAATTTAATCAGAGGAGTGAGAAAATGCAGAAATAAAGGAAAACAGCCAAGCAAGACAAAATAATAACAGCTTAGCCATAAAACAAAATCAGAGACCTTTAGTTCCTTCTCAGGGGCTACAGATAATATCCTGAGCCCTACCCTTGAGTCGCCTTGCAGATACAGACACCCTCCCCAGGTACAAGAAGTTAACTGCATGCTGACCACCAGCACATAGACCCCAGACCTGGTGGAACCGGAAGGTTGATGATGGGGGTTCCTGAAACATCACCCTGTTACCTCACCACCCACCAATCAGAGAACTGTGCATGAGCTGAGCAGGCACCCTGTGACCCTCTCCCTCATGCTGTCTTTAAAAACCCTTCCCTGAAAGTCATCAGAGACTTGGGGTCTTTTGAGCCTGAGCTGTCCCTTCTCCTTGCCTGGCTCTCCACTAAATGCTATACTTTCCTTCACCACAACCCAGTGTCAGTAGGTTGGTTTTGCTGTGTGTTGGGCGAACGGACCCAAGTTGGATTCAGTAACAGTACACACATGTAACTGCATCACAAGGTCATTCCCCAAAGGGACTGGACTTTTCCCCAAAATGGTCTCAGATCTGTCAGCTAACCAAAGTCTAGGGACAGGGCATGAGGTCATGGGTTATTATAGAGACACAACCAGGTGTCTCGCCACCAGAATGAGATGCTGTTCCCAGAACGTGGAATAAGAAAAACCTCAGTAGGTAGACTGCCCATCTATTTCATTTACAGGGAACTGGTGATCAGATAGCCACCAGCACAGTTCCCTACAGATCAAACTCTGTCATCCTTATTCTTAACGACTACTTGGAACCCAGTGGCAGAACCTGCCACCATTATCTCCAGGCTTCAGAGGGTGGCCTCCACACTAGCAAGGATTTCTGAAGGCTTTGGTGAAGGATGTGTCCTCTTCACCACCTGAGGGACATAGTTTAGGTGTAGCTGAGCTAGTTGCTCATTAAAGAACCACTCCGATTTTACATGAAGGTGACCACCTGTCCTGGTCTACCTGGGACTGAGGAGTTTTCCAGGATGTAGGTCTTCTAGTTTTAAAACCAAGAAAGTCCCAGGCAAACTGGCGTGAGCATGTCCCCTTGCTTCAGACTCCTTACTCTAAAATACGGCAGGGAAAATTTCTGTATCTCATGTTTAAAGAGTGTAGAAGTTAGCTGAATTCAAGCAAAGCAAATACTCAGAACTTCTAGCTGCTCAAGTGAAGACTTAAATCCCAACGGAATATGCATCTTTATCAATACTTGTGCCCCGAGCCAAGCTTAAATTTCATCGGTTTTGGCTTAGGCTGCTCAGAATCCATCTTTAAGCAGGCTTCTCAGGTCCCGCTGATACAAACTGCTAAGGTTTTACAATTGCTTTGGTGTGTATTCGATCTTCTCCCAGGGCGGACCGGGCAACTTTCTCTCTGGGCTAAGCTGAGATTTAACTACATTTCGGGTTTGGAGGAAATGAGAAGTCATGAACGAATTGGCATCCCTTTATGAGGCGGCTACCGCAGGTGAGGTCATGGAAAGGTCTTCATGCAGCAGGAGATTAATACATCAGAAGCAGGAGCCAGGCAACTTCCACCAGCACGAGACCTTCACCTGCATTTAGAGGTTCAAGGTTCCCAGCTCCCTTGCACATTTCCAAACATCTCCTCAAGTCTCCTTTCTTTCAATCGGTTCTTAATCTCAGCGTGGAGACCAGGAAAATGTGTGCATTAACATAGAATGTCAACTTTGAATCCCTGCAAACCACCCATGTCTGTGATGGGTTTGATCCTCGGTCACACCGGCCACACACGATAACGGATTCATTCATGGCTGCCATAGAAACCTCCTGGTTCTCCAACCAGTCTTCTCTCATAGGTGCAAGACCCTTATTTTAACTTGTTCTTGTAATCTCTCCGGGGATGTGATCAGAAGCCAGCACACCCCACAGTTACCAACAATCTTGGTCATTGTCACTGTAGCCACAGGGCCCAAGGGCAGCAGTCACTTGCCTACTCAAAGCCTGGCCATATACGAGCGCTCTATCCCCTGCTGCCATCAGGGATGCATCAGGTAAGTGTGGTGTCATTGCACGTGGGATACTATTATTCAGGACTTTCTCCAACAAGGAGGCCACCCATGCTTTCACCAACAAGGTGAGAAACCCTGTCCCCAAATCCCATTTCGAGATTTTAGTTCCTGGTCCCTTCTTGGTAGCAACAATGGTATCAGTCAGGGTCTTGGTAGAAAAAAAAACTCGCACGAATGGTTTAAATGGAGAGACCTGAATGAAATACCAACTCATAAGAGTATAAGGGGCATGAAGGAATGAAATGGGGGCCATGAAACAGTCAAGGGTTACCAACAAAAGGAAGACTTTGCCGCCTGAAGAACCAAACAGGCAAGGAAAGAAGCCATGCTATGAGGGCCCTGTGGGATCTGGTGCTCTGGAGGGGTGCGGCTCAGGAGGTGGAGTCCTAAGGCATGGGCTTCCAGAGAAGAGGTGCTGGAGAGTGGAGGAAGCAGGGGAGAGATGCCCCCTTCCATCCTCCTGTCCCCCGTGGTACCCTCCATTGGCCAAACCAAAAGAAGCCAATGCCAGGAGAGCTGATTCACAGTCTGTTGGTGTCACAGCCGGGAAAGTAGATAGGAGGGAGCAAGGTGGAGTGGAACTAACCATTCCCTTTATCTCTGTTTTCTTTCTGCTGTTCAGAGACTATCTTTGTCGCATTGGACTGCACTTCTGCTAACAATATGCCCAGGCGTGGAGCTTGCTTTATCCTGCTCGGATATGCAGCACTTCTTACATTGGTGGGTTCATTTCTTTTAACATTAGGGAAATGTATCTCTGCTGGTATGTCCTCTTCCCTGTTCTCTTTCTCTTGCTTTGTGGGAAGAAAAACGATTAGACTTTCTCATTCTCTCATCCGGAGAAAATCTTGAATGACGGTGAAATGCAAGATCGCTGAAGAACGGTTTAAATCCTGTTTCCAAAAGTTCCTAGCTGTGTGGCCTTGGGCAAGCTACTTAAAATCTCTGTCCTTCTGAAATCTCACCTGTAAAATGAGTATGATTTTAGCAGTGAGGAGTAAACGGATAACACTAACATATTTAAAAACTATATAAATCTCGCCTACTGCTCTTGTTAGAGTGGTTATTAATATTAATGTTGCCTCTTAGCTTGTCTATTAAACTCCCTGTGTTCTTATCTCTCTGAGCTGCATTTGGGTTATTTTGCCATATATATCCTCTAGGTTCATATTCTAGATTCACAGTTCTTTTTTCTTTCTTTTTTAAAGCTATTTCTAATTTGTTTTAAACACACATTAACTTTTTATTTAAAACGATCCTTTTCATCTATAAAGACTTTTTCTAAATGTTTAGTGAATATATTTTTTGCAAACTTAAGTAAATTTCGCAAATCTAATGTCTGGGGACCTTTTTACAAGCAAATACACATGTAGCTTGGGTCCAGATCAAGATATGGAATATCGCCAGCACCTTGGTGCCTCTTAATTGTCCTCACAGTCAATAACCCCTGAACAAACACACTCAGCATTCTCCACCTTCACGACAGGCTGCCTATGTCTTGTCCCTAGTCTTACCAAGTAAGCTTAAACTACTTACCAAAGAATTGGTATAAAACAGCCCAATAAATCATCAACACTACACTTGCAAAACTCACCCATCTCTAACCCCCATACTTTCCTAAAAACACTGAATAGTACAAGTTCTCTGTGTTCCTAGACATGGCTGTGTGAATTTTGAATTCCATATAATGCAATCTTGCATTCATGAAGTTTTCTGGGGGGACTGACTTCCATCATCAATGTGATATCTGTGAGATCTATACCTGTCAATTGTGGAAGAGGAGATAATTGCTATAGTCAAAGTGCTGTGTGAATACAGCACAATCTGTGAGTCCAGTGAAGTGTTCATAGGCTTTTCAGTTCTTTCCAATTTTAGATTACTACATATAGAGCTTCTAGAAACAACCCTGAGCATATCTGTTAGAGAGTATACATAAACATTTGGGTATTTACTTAGGAGCAGAATTGCTAGGTCTGGACTTGACAATATGGTAAGTCTTGCCAGGTACATATCTAGTCTTCCTAAGGAATTGATGGACTTCCAACTTCCATCAGAATATTCCACATTTGGTACTATCTCTTTTTCTGTCTCCATTTAAGCCACTTTGGTGGGAGTAGAGTGCTCTCTCGTTTTGATTTAGTCTGCGTTTTCCTGATGGCCAACAAGGCAGAGCATCTATGTTTTTTTCCTTTTAGCCACTTGGAGATCCTCTTTTAAGAAGGGCCGGCTCGAGGCTTTTGTCCATGGCTCTCTGGGAGTCTCCGTCTCTTTTTATGACTTTGTAGAATCTCTGCTACGTTCTGGATATCTGCATTAAAGTACGTCCTCCCGTGGTATGGCATGGATCTTCGTTTTCAATTTCCTTGAGGAATACGTTTCAAACCGTGCAACGCGCGGGTATCGAGTACACAATCCCAGAAGCTTTGATGGATGCGGGTACCCACGTGGTCCACACCCCCATCAAGATGTGACACATTTCCTTCAGGCCAAAGGTTGCCTCCTAGCCCGGCCCAGTTGTTCCCAGCACACCCCCTAACCAGGAAATCACTCTTCTGATTTCTATCGCCATGGATTATTTTTTCCTGTTCTGAAAATTCATGTGGATAGAGTCTTACAGCAGGTATAAGTCTGTGTCTGGCTTCTTGCACCCAGCGTGTTTTGAGGTCTATCTGGGGAGTAGTCATGTGTTTTCAGAATTTGATGCATTTTGTGGCCAGGTAACTTGGCATTGCATGGATAAACCACAATCTGCTTGTCCGTGCTATTGATCGATATTGGTGTGGCTCCCCATTTTGGACTATTACGTTTAAGGCTGCTGGAAACAATCCTATAAAAGCCACTTTGTGGACATATATTTTCATTATCTCTCTAAGTGGAACGGGAGAGCAATAGGGTAAATGAATGTTCAACTCTAAGAAATTAGCAAAACGTTTTACAAAGTAGTAGTTTCCTTTTTCATTTCCAGTAAACATATAGGAAAGATATAGTTGTTCTAAATCTTTGAAAATATTTGTTGTCAGTATTTCGAATTCTGGTCATTGTTATGGGTATGATGAAGTGGTTTTTGGTTGGTTTTAAGTTTGCATATATAATTTATATAGAGAGATAGAATTTATATAAGTATTATATAAATATATAAAATCCATGGCATGTTTCTAAAATTTTAATGTTTATTTTAACAAGCAGAGCTTTTATCTTGGTAAAAATTTTAACTAATTTTAAAGTGCATTGCTCTTTATGTCTTCTCTGAGAAATCATTCCCTCTCTGAGATCTAGAAACTTTATATAGTTTTTCCTAATTTCTACAAAAAAAAACTTTAAACATTTTGATCGAGATTGCTTGAATCTATTAATTAAATTAGGGAGAACTAAAATGATATAAGTTTGAGCTTTCCAACCTATGAAAAACATATATTTATATATATATATATCCATTCATTATTTATTCTTAAATTAATCTCAGAAGAGTTTTATAGTTTTTGGTGTAGTGATTTTGCAGATATTTTCTTTTATTTATTTCTGAATATATTTTGTTTTTACGCTATTGTAAATATAATATTTTTCATTTTCCTTTTTCTTGCTGATATTCTAGAGACACACAATTGAGTTTTGCATATTGTCCTTGTATTCTTCATCCTTGCTAAAATCACTTATCAGTGGGAGAATTTTTTTGTTTTGATAGATTCCTTGTTTTCTCACATGAAAATCATTTCTGAAAATGAAGTAAGTGTAGGTTTTCTTTAAATCTTTATGCATTTATTTCTTATCCTTGCCTTATTGCACTGGGTAGAATCTTCCACACAGTTTTCACTAGAAATAGAGCGGACATCCTTGCCTTGTTCCCAAATCCTAGGGGAAATCATTCAATATTTCACCATTAAGTTATATTAGCTGTAGGTATTTTTTATAGATATCCTTTAACGGATTGCACTCAATCACTATTAGTTTGTTGAGCGTTTTCATTATGAATAACTGTTGAACGCTGGTCAAATATTTTTTTCTGTACCTAATGAGATTATCATAAACTTTTCTCTTTTATTCTGTGAATGTTAATTGATTGACATCTGAACATTAAACCAACTCTGTGTTTCTCTGATGGCTACTTGTTTCTAGCATATTTCATATTCATATATTGCTAGGTTCAATTTACTAACAGTTTATTGAGGATTATTGTTTTATCTACATCTGCCATGATCATTACCTATAATTTTCTATTTTTTGTAGTGTTTTTGTCAATTTTGTTAAGTTGTACTTTCCAAAGGATATGTCTGTTTTCCTTAAATTGTCATTGGCATAAAGTTTACTATCTTTTTAATGTCTGTAGTATATGCAGTAACATCTATTCTGTCAGTCTTTGTATTTATAATTTGTGTTTTCTTTATTCTTAATCAATCTGGCTAGGTGTTTTAAAATTTTATTAATCATTTCAAAAAACAAAATTTGAATTGTTTTCTATTTAATTAGTCTGCTCCTTTTTTGTTATTTACTTCATTCAAATAATTGCATGTGTGCATGTGTGTGTGTGTGTTTTAAGTGCTTGGGGATTACAATATGATCCTTACCTTATCAGAGGCTCTGAGAGTTAATATTAAATGATTTTATCTAAAATTTAAGAACACTCCAGCAATAGCATTTTAAGTCTCCTTCTGTACTTTGCGCTATTGTCGTCATATGTTTTACACCTTGATACATTATCAATTGCACAGTACAATGTTATTACAATATGACTTAACAGTCAGTCACCCAATGCTTTTCAGTCTCTGCAAATCTGAGTTTTCATTCCATATCATTATCTTCTGCTTGAAGAACTCCTATTAGCATATCTTTTATTTTTGGTTCATCAGTGACTAATTTTCCCACCTTTCTTCTAGGAAAAATTGTCTTTATTTCTTTCACATTTATTTTGAATTATATTTTGCTGCTTCTGTAATTCTGGTTTAAGAGTGCATCTTTTTTTTCACACTTTAAAGACACTGTTCATCTTTCCTCTGGTCTCCAGTGTTTCTGATGAGAAGTTATATTGTGGATCCTTTGTATGCAGCTAACGTATCTTTTTTTGTTGTTATCCTTCAAATTAGATAATTTTCATCGCTCCGTCTTCAGGCTCACACTTCCTTCTGCAATATGCAAAAGGAATCCCTTTCAGTGAATTTAAAAAAATCATATATTGTACTTTTTGGTTATGGGATTTCTATATGGTTATTTTTATAGTATCTATTTCTCTGTTGATATCACTATTTGTTCACTCACTCTAGCCATCCTTCACTTTAAATCATTGTACATATGGAAAATAGCTATTTACAAGCCCTTGTTTGCTATCCCAACATCTAACTCACTCAGCATCAGTTTCTCTTGATGCTTTTTCTATTACCTAAGGGGCATTCTTTCCCATTTCTTCTCATGGCTGATAATATTTTTAGTATTCTCTGGACATTGTGGTGACACATTTTAGAGAGAGTCGATTACACTCTCTTCCTTAAAAGGGTGTCGAGTTTTTGTTTGTTTGTTTTCCTAGAAGCAGGTTGTTTTATTTTTGTCAGGCTTTCTTTTATTTTATTACAGCAAGTAAATTGCAGTTTGGGTCTTAGTCTGAGTGTGTGGTTCTTTTCTGTAGTGTTGTTCTTACTCTTGGCTGAGATAGTTCTGGGTTCTCTACTAGATGCCCAGGATGCTGGGAGGTGTCGGCACCTGCACCGGCCACTCTAGAATGCCAGGCTATTCCTGAATGGCGAGTCCCAGAGTCTCCGTACCCTCACCCTGGTGTCTGCTGCCCTGCTGTTGGCAGAGGGTCCACTTCCCAGGTCTCTTCGGCCTCTGTCTCATCTCAGGCACTCCATGCTGTGCTCGGGCACTGGCTCTCTGATACTGCCCAGAAGCTGGCCACAGGCAGAAAGCCAGGGTCACTATGTGCTCACCTCCTGTGTTTCCGTTCCCAGGATGCAGCTCTGTTCTGCCTTCTGTCCAGTGTCTGGAACCTGACTTGTGGTTCTTTAAGGGGAAAGACCAAGTTCTTTACCAGTGACCCTACAATGATACGATGACCAGAAGCCAAGGTCTGTGCACTGAATTCACTCTCTAATTGATACATTTTGAAGAAAAGAAGTTTTAAGTGTAGCCCAGTTCATCTTTTAGCTTACATAAAAGCCCTTGTTTGCTATCCTGACATCTAAATCCCTCAGCACTAGTTTTTCTTGATGCCTTTTCTATTACCTAAGAGTGACATTTCCCTGTTTGTTCTCATGGCTGACTGTGTTTGTATTCTGCTCTGGACAATGTGGTGCATTTTGCGGAGAGTAACAGATTCTTGCCTTAGCAGGTGACCTTGTGCGTATCCCACTGTGGTCACTGACCCTGTGATCTGGGTGGTACCTGCACCAGGGCATCTTCTTAAACCTGACTCTGATCGTTTCACCTCACCACCTGCTTACCTCTCCTCAGTAGCCTTGCAGCATTCCTACCCTGGAGATTAAATGTAAAACTCTTGACTTTGGCTGAAAGGCCCCACATGACTGGCCTTTGCTGGCTGTATTCATCAGCCATGACAAGTACCACAGGCTGTTACCCAACCAAACTTGGGTCCACTCGCCCAACATCCAGCAAAGCCAATCCACTGATACTGGGTTGTGGTGAAGGAAAGTGCAGCATTTATTGCAGGACCAAGCAAGGAGAAGGGGCAGCTCATGCTCAAAAGACCCAAACGCTCTGATGAATTTCCGGGAAGGATTTTTTTTTTTTCTGGTACGCGGGCCTCTCACTGTTGTGGCCTCTCCCGTTGCGGAGCACAGGCTCTGGACGCGCAGGCTCAGCAGCCATGGCTCATGGGCCCAGCCACTCCGTGGCATGTGGGATCCTCCCAGACCAGGGCACGAACCCACGTCACCTGCATTGGCAGGCAGACTGTCAACCACTGCGCCACCAGGGAAGCCCCCGGGAAGGATTTTTAAAGAGTGTGAGGGAGAGGGTCACAGGGTGTGTTATCAGCTCGTGCACAACTTTGTGATTGTTGGTTGGTGAGGTAACAGGGTGATGTTTCAGGAATCTCAGTCATCAGCCTCCTTGTTCCAGCCATTCTGGGGTCTATGTGCTGATGGGCAGCATGCAGTTAACTTCTTCCACCTGGTGAGGGTTTCCATATCTGCAAAAACAGCTCAAGGATATGGCTCAGGGTATTATCTGTAGCCCCTTGAGGAGGCACTAAATGTCCTTGACTTTTTTTTATGGCAAAACTATTATTATTTTGTCTTGTTTGACTGTTTTCCTTGTTTCTGCATTTCCTCACTTCTCTGATTAAATTTGCTCTTTGAAACTTGGGGAAGGCCTAGGAGGCTAAAGCTTTCCTACAAATAAGAGAAAAGACATTAAAAAACAGACATTTATTGTCTCACAGTCTGAGACTGGAAGTCTGAGAACAAGGACGGTTCCTTCTGAAGGCTCTGGGGGCAGGATCTGTTCCAGGCCTGCCTTTTGGCTTGTAGGTGGCCGTCTTCTTCCTGTGTCTTCACACCTTCTTCCTTCTGTGCAAATGTCTCAGTGTCCAGATTTCCCTCTACTTATAAGAATACCAGTCCCATTGGATTGGGGTTCCCCCTAAAGACCTCATCTTAACTTGATCATCTGCAAAGACCCTATTTCCCAATGAGGTCATACTCACAGGTACTGGGTTCACAACTTCAGAATATTTAGGGGGACACGATTCAACCCACCATTCCGGCCCCTCAGCCTCTGCTTCTCCATGCACCGCCCTGGCCCTTGGTCTTCTTTTTGTGCCTACAAACCACAACCACCTTCTTTCCCTGGGGTTTTCTCCAGTGGCTGTGGTTCATCCTACCCACTTAGTGCCCTGACTAACCTATACTCATCCTCCAGGTCTCAGCCTGAAGGACATCCCATTACAGAGAAGGTCCTTGACCCCAGTATTCCCCTCTAACTTGTGTCCCCACTGGTCTTTGCTTTCTAAGTACACACTCACCCGGCTTCTCTTGTTACAATTTTGTATCTGGAGGCACTTATCTCTTTGGCCTGTTGGTCACCTAATTGTATACCAAGGTCTTTTATTCACAACTGTTTCTCCAGGGCCTGGGATGATAGCTAATGCATGAAATGCGCTCGATCTATGGGACCCAATAGGCTTCTGTATGAGTTTGTGGAGGTTCGTCCTCTGAGGATTTAAGAAAGTTGTTGGTTGATAGTGCCAGTCACGATGTGATGAGTGCAGACGTAATAAAGAGGCCAATATTGCGTGTAATTTCCCAGTGCCCAGGGAGGGTCATTACTGCTGCCTGTTCATCCGATGTCCATCCAGGGGCCATGCAGACATTTGCCGAGCTCTCAGGGGAAGCATTTCCTGGGGCCATCAGAATGCAGAACGTTGTCATTTCCTTATGGAACAGTGTCAATTAGGAGCTCGTGATAGGATCCGCACCACTCCGTGCCTTATTTCCCCTGGGAACACACAAGCTACATTTGGAAAACCCAGAGAGTGCTGGGAGCCGAGGGCTTTCAGGCTGCCGCTGTCAGTGCCAGGAAGACTGTGGGCCTGGAGGAGGAAAAGTGTTGCCAGGATGGAGGGCGAGGCCTCCCCCTCCCAGGACACATGCAGGCCAAACAAGACCCAGGCCCATGCTGGAGGGGGAGGGGGTCGTGAGCCCCCAGCCGGAGCACCTGCTGGTGGAGGATAGGGCATCTATTTCAGGAGCTGTGGCTCCTGGCGGCACATGAAGAGAAGGCTGTGAAAGCCTCATCCCAGCAGCATCCCTGCTTATTAGAAACAGGAAAAGAGCTTAGAGGTCCATCAGCAGAAGTTTGGTTACAGACATTACACTGGGGCTTCCCTGGTGGCACAGTGGTTAAGGATCCGCCTGCCAATGCAGGAGACACGGGTTTGAGCCCTGGTGCAGGAAGATCCCACATGCTGTGGAGCAAATAAGCCCATGCGCTACAACTACTGAGCCCGAGTGCTGCAACTACTGCAACCTGCGCACCTAGAGCCTGTGCTCTGCAACAAGAGAAGCCACTGCAATGAGAAGTCTGCACACCACAATGAAGAGTAGCCCCCTCTTGCCGCAACTAGAGGAAGCTCACATGCAGCAACGAAGACCCAACACAGCCAAAAATAAATAAATAAACAAATTAATTAATTTTAAAAAATCACACTATATTATAATATCACAAAGCACTGTGTACACTTTTATTTCAAGGTTTTTGATAACATGCCTGCACATACATGTACAGCATGTGCACACATGTCTCATATAATCATCATGCGGATGGTTCATCGAAGGTTGCTGTGACTCAGCAGGCTTCCTTTCTTTTCTCTCTGACCTTTAAGTTCAGTCTGCAGGGTCCTTTATTCCCCCGCCCTGTATGAAAATGCCAGAAGCACCATGGAATTCCTTGTCATCTCAGGTAATAAAAGCTACGGAAGTTGATTATTAGTATGCTTGGTCTGGTGTGATAATCAAAACTTTAAATGTGATTGAAAGTGGGGTCATCTCCCACTCCTCCTTGGGGCTGCTCTGGGCAGCCCCCGCAGCAGGTGCAGTGGGCGTGGCCAGCTTCACCAGCCCCTAGGCCTTGCGGCCTCCCTTCTGGGGCACTCGTGTCAAGCTCCTGGGAGAAGTGCCCATGGCCTCCAGTCCAGCTGTCCATCCGTCCCTCCTCAGCCTGAAGCCCTGCAGCTGCCAGGCTCTTTCTGTGAAGGTGAGTTTGACTTTCCTGAGGACAGCATCTAAGGTGACTTCTCTCTGGTTCTCCCCCCTCTGCTCATATCCATGCACAGAAAACCGTGTGCCCCTTTTGCACCTAAAATTTCTGGGCAGGCAGAGTTGATCCAGAATGTGACACCTTAAAATGCTCCTTGGTGACCCAGTTGGGCTTTCTGGCTGGAAAGGTTTACCCACGTCCTGTTTGATCTGGACTTTGGGGCCAACAGGGAAGGTTTGAGACTTGTGTGTGGGTGGGGAAGCGGGCATGGCACGGAGCAGAGGAGGCGGTCTGGGCTGCTTTAATTTGAGGTTGTCCTTGCCTCGGCAGAAAGAGGGACCCACGGGATCCAGCTGAGCTCGCCATAGGCCTCTAGTGGCAGCTGGATCTTCCGGGCAATACAACGTGTTCATTTGTAGGTCACTATCTCCTGTGCAGATATCTCCCTCAAGGACAATGAGGGAAGGGACCGTTTGGAGAGCATACCAGGGGGTGCTGGCCACCGGGCCCTCCCTCCGTGTCACTGGCAGCAAGGGGACCCTCAGCAAGCGTGTGCAGAGGGGGACAGCACAGATTGTCAGGTTTTCACAGTAGAAAGATCCCGGCCCCGTAGCCCAGCCTCCTGTGTGTTTTGAATGAAAGAGCCCATCTAACTATAGGGTGATTTAAAAAAAGCAAAAACTATTTATAGTACAGTTATAGATTTACAGAAAAATGGCAAAGATAGCATAGAAAATCCCATAGGCTCCGTGCCTAGATTTCCTGCTATTAGCATCTCGTATGAGTATATGGTACATTTGTCATAGTTAAAGAACCAATACAGGTGTGCTATTATTAGCTACATTTCATCATGTATTTAGATTTCTCTAGGTTTTTCTTTTTTTTGACTTGTTTGTTTATTGTTGTGTTTAATCTACTGGCTTTTGTCCCTTGTTCCAGGACCCTATATAAAATCTAGTTGTCCTGTGTCCTTAGGCTCCTCTGGGCTCTGGGATTTCTTGGACAGTCCTTGTTTTTGGCAGTTTTGAGGAGTGCTGGGCAAGTCTGTTGTAGGACGCACCTCAAGTGGTTTGTCTGATGTTTTTCTTGGTTAGACTGGGGTCCTGGGTTTGGGGAAGAAGACCCCAGAGGTGGAGTGCCCCCATCCCAGCACATCAGGGCTCATGCCGTCAACATGACTGATGCCTGAGGTGCTGACAGTGGTCACCCGGCTGACGTGTGCTTGTCAGGCTTCCCCACCATAGGATCCCTCTTCTCTCACCCTTTCTGTTCCATCCTCTTAGTAAGGAAGTCACAATGCTGGACCCAAATTAAAGGGGGGCAGTTAGGCTCCACCTCTTGAGGGTGGAGTGTCCACGTAAATAATTTGGAAGTCCTCTGTATGAGAGATTGTCTTCCCTCCCCTATTTATTTATGTGTTCGATCATTTACCTGTATCACATGGACTCACGGCACTTATTTCGTTCTCTGGGTTATAACGCCATTCCACTTTATTTTGTTGGCCAAAATGTCCCAGCTTTGACCTTCAGGAACTCTTTCAGTTGACAGACCCCCAGCTCAAGGGCAGCGCGAGTACGTCTTGTATGTATGTATTTCCTGTTCAGCCCTCAAATCAGCCATTTCTCCGAGGAGCCTTGTTCCTTTAACTGCAGAATGACTTTTAGAAACCAAGATAGACTTTTTTTTTTTTTTTGCGGTACGCGGGCCTCTCACTGTTGTGGCCTCTCCCGTTGCGGAGCACAGGCTCCAGATGCGCAGACTCAGCGGCCATGGCTCACGGGCCCAGCCGCTCCGCGGCATGTGGGATCTTCCCGGACCGGGGCACGAACCCGTGTCCCCTGCATCGGCAGGCGGACTCTCAACCACTGCGCCACCAGGGAAGCCCCAAGATAGACTTTTAATGAAGGGAATTTATGAAACTCTGTGGAGACGGAGGAAGAAGTAAGGGCATGGGGGCTAGAACCCACTATCCTGGGTTTGGAGCCCCCCAAAGTCAAGTCCTACTGACAGGAGCCCTAGGGGAGTACTTCTCCCATAGACTTGGGATCACACGTCCTCCTGGACCAGGGCCTTCCCAACCCCCAACTTCCTGAGAAACGGGGCCAGTGCAGAGAGGGTCCTGCTTGAGAGAAGAGAGTGCGATGAGGCAGGAGCTAAGATCTAAGGGGTCACTGCCTTGAAGCATCTCAGGGCAAATCCACCCCAAGCTCCCACTCGCGGCCTTTCCTGTTGGACTGCAAGCCTGCGACTTCCCTCTGGGCTCTTCCTGAATTCACCCTGGGGTCAGGGACTTTGGCACAAGCCTACCAGAGTACAACCCTCCCAGATCATTTCGTGTGACCCTCAAAATGCCCTCCTGAAGCCACTTTTGTTATGTGCAGTGTCAGATGTGGAAACTGAGTCCCAGGGAAGCTCGCACGTTGCCAAAGGCCATGTGACTCTTTTCTGGCAGATCTGGGATGGGGGGTGTCAGCACCTTCATCACGTCCGGGGAAGCTGTGGCTCAGGGCCACGCAGCAGCAGGTGAGGGGCTGATCTCCTTTTCCGGTAACCACCCAATCCCGAGTTTGCTGATTAAACAAAACTGTCATTATTGAAGTCCACAAAGCTCTTCCTTTTATGCCCAGAGTCGTGCTGTCATCCGGCTGCACAGGCTCCGTCCACGTATAAGGAGGGATGCATGGAAGAGGCGGGATGAGGTGACGGGGGTCCCGGCCCCACTGAAAACCTTCTCTGGACAGAGGACAGGGTCTGGAGAAACAGCCTCTGGCAGGGGCCCCCCACCTGCAGCTGATCGATGTCTCCTGGGCTTCCCTCCAGCAGAACACTTAGACCCTTTTAAGGCAGCCTGGGGCGATGTCCGGGGACCATCCCTGCAAATTCTTGACACCTGCCAAGGCCCCCTCGCTGCTGCTAATTGAGGGGTCCTGAAGGTTAATGGCAGGGCCTGGCGCTTGGGCTGGAAGCCAGGTGTCAACTATGAGGGTGGGCGAGACCTTCTAGAAGCTTCCTTTAATCAACTCGGGTATCTATCTGCCTACCTACAAGTGGGAGGATGAGATTTTTCCACCCGTGAACCGGCTTTGCCCCACGGCAATGGCTGAAATAACATCTGGCATCTTACATGAAATTTCCTCTGGAACATCTGGGCTCCCACGTCCATCCTGCTCCCCTCTCCTGTGAAGGGGGCAGGGAGGTGTTCCTCTAGTTGCAGGACAAGGCCAGGTCTGGCTGGGAGAGGGTCAGCAGCTTGCCCAAGCCGACTCCCAAGCCCGAGTCCTGTGTTTATCCACATCCGTCTCCCTCAGTAGTGCCAACACACTTGATTCTGAGTGATTGCCTTTCTGCCATGGGGCTGTTCTTGAATTTCTCACGTTGTTGTTGAATTCTGGGAGTTTCAAGGCCCGGCTCTGCGTCTCTATGTGCACATGCAGCCCGATGCCAGCAGAATCGGCAGCAGCGACCGCAGCATCATAAAAGCAGAAATCAGGGGGCGGGCAGCCGTGGAGCAGAATCCGTAAGGCATCCCCTCTCCCCAACCCCGTGTACTCAGTGCCCACTCTGCTCCTCTATTCAGCGTGCTTTTTTCCTGTCTCTGGGCCTTCGCTCTTATTGAAGGTCCCTCTGTCTGCAGTGGTCCGTCCCCTGCCCTGGCCGCCCAGCGCCCTAAGAACCATCTCCCCAGGCTGGGTCCTCTCCTTCACCCTCAGCTCCCATCACCAGCTCTCTCCTGACCTCCCTCCCAGTCAGGACAGTGCTGCCCTGGGTGTTCAAAGCATCCCCCTGCCCCCTTGCTTCACAGCATCTCTCAAATCAGAGGTCCCTTGTTCATGACCTACTGGCCCCTTCGAATGTTGGTTCTGCTGGGAACTGCCAGGGACCTGTTCTGTTTTGTCCCCGTGCTCACTGCTGAGCCCCAAGTCCTAGGAGAGAGCCCAGCAAGTCCTAGGCACTCAGAGACCACAGACTAAAGGAGCATGAAGGAACGTATGGACGAACGTGAGCCTGGTGGCCTGTCCTTGCTTCCCGCTCTGTCCCGGGGCCACAGCGAGGTTGAGTGGAAGCTCCTTGTAATGAAATGTGCACACACAGCCGTCTGAGGCCACGGACAGTGATTTTGAAACAGAGGAGCCTGTCAGGGAGGGGCTGGGGGTGCCCTCCTGCCCTAGTCCAGGGAGAGGGTGATTTCACCTTCTTGTTCTGGTGCTGAAGTAAGGCCCGCCCCGTGGGCTCCCGGCGGGATAGAATCTCTTCCCTAAATCTGTATGTTGAAATACTTGCACCAACTGTGTGTGGTGTGTGTGTATGAGAGAGAGAGAAACAGAGACAGAGACAGAGAGACAGAAAGAGAGAAAGGGGAGGGAGGGAAAGAGGAAGGGAGGGAGATACTGATTGAAAAGTGAAAAAGTAATCATAATATCTATTAGACGATGAAAAGAAAATAATGCAGACACAGAGTCAGTGATGGGGGTGCCTTTTTGGATTCACTGGGAAGGTGATAGTTTATCACAGTCCAAGCAAACGGGGGAGAAGGTCTGGGGTATTCTCCTGGTCAGGGCCTGGCATGTGCAAAGGCCCTGGGGCAGGTGGTGCAGAACAAAGAGGCCCGGCAACTGCAGATGACTGATCTGGGGAAGGTGGAAGGGGGATGGGGTGAGAGAGAGGGTGGTGAGGGAGGCTCTGGGAGCTCCTGGCTGCAGTGACGAGGGGGGACTTGATTCTGAGTGAGTCAGTAGCCACTGAGGGGCCACGCCAAGGGTGGGCATGACCCAAGCTGAAAGGACAATGCTGGCCGCTCTGTGGGGGAGGGGCTGCAGGTCGCGCTGGTTGGGAGCGAAGGTTCAAAAAGACGCTGTCTGATGAGTGACCCAGACACTTTACCTCTTTCTGATGCAGTCTGTTTATAATGCCCTAATAAACTCTCATTTTAAAACTGTATTGCACAGATTCTAGAAAAATGTATCTCACAACCCCTTTTATTCTCCGTTCATCTATTGCCACTGCCTCTTTCTTTGACTTTTTATTCTTCTTTTTCTGAATTAGTCTGAATCATTTGTTGTTTTTTTTTAAAAAAAGAAAATCATTCTATAGGTTTGTTTCATTTCAGTGTTGCCATTTTGCTGTTATCTATTTAGTGTTGCTCTGACCTGGGTGTATCTTTGTTTACATTGACATTTCTGCTTCCCTTTTATTAACGTATTGAGTTGAATTCACAGTATATTTATTTTTTACTGGTTCCTGAAACGGAATCATTTCTTAGAGATACATCCACATGTTTGTAGTGTCTGCTTGGTGAGATCCCTCCTGACTTGCTAAGTTAAAGGAGGTTTCCTTCTGTGAGTTACATGGACGTGGTTTCTGTTGCATGTGAGGACACAGCAGAAAAAAAGAAGCAAGGCCCCTGCTGTCCCAGAGCTCCTGTCCTAAGAGAGAAGCAAAGCGTGGTCACCGTGAGATTGGGTTAAGATTGGTGTAGAAGGGGTTCAGCACCAGGAGCAAAGTGCAGGCGGGGGAGTGGGTCCCTCGTGATGCGGGCGCTGCCTCCCATGTACAGTCAGGGCAGATTTTGCAGAGGAGATGTAAGCTGAGTCTGAGTCGTGCAAGGGATCGATCCCTGTACCAGCTAAGGAGGAGGGTTCCAGCAAAGGAATCAGCATGTTCCCAGGCCTCACAGAAGGGGCATCTCAGGTGTGAAAATCTGAGAAGCAGAAATAAGTAGGGAGCAAAATGAAAACAGTATTCATTTAACCTATTGATGCGAAATTTCCTACCTGAGCACCAAGAGTGGAAGGTGGAGAGAGGGAGAGAGGCAGGGAAAACAGGAAAATTCTTACCAGGCTTTGCCCAGGACAGAACCAGCACATACACGTCTATTCTGGAGATTGATCCAGAAGAAGAGGTTCAACAACATGGCTTATCGAGAAGTAAGTGTTTGTAGAATAAAAATAGGCTTCACTTATCTGTTGCATACTGTGTGCGTCAATGCTGAATAATACGTTCACGTCCCCTCCCCCATTCATTTATCCCTGCACGAGCGCCAGATCTATCCAGACCTGCAGCTGGATCAGAACACTCTGTGGATTCTCCCAGGGACTCTCTGTTTGTCATCTTCACAGGACTTAAACTTTCAGTTCAACACTCAGGAGCCCAGGCAGAGAGGAGGGACCTAGGTCTGTGTGGCCGAGAACTACAGGGTCTGCTCTCGACTGCTGGTTTCCCACTTTGGCTCCTCAGCACTTGTGAAACTGCATGTAGTCACCTCCTGCTGTCTTTACAGATTTTTTTGCCATTAGGAAGGCCCTTCCGACTTCTGAACGCACGTGCTAATGTTGGGTTCAACATGCCACTTATGGAGAAGCTGGGTCACGAACAAATATCAAACGCACTTGTCTCTTGGCTTTCTCCTTCAGTTGAATTACATTTAGCAAATATTTACTGAGGTCCTGCTACATGCCCAGAAGTGAACCAGGAGAGCTGAACCAAGCTGAGATCTCTTTAAGAAGGTTGAGTAAGAGTCTCCGGGCTGAAGTCAGATGATGTGGAGCTGCTGCAGGTGCATCAGGCAGGATCAAGGGTCTGGCATGTTGATGCATTCTCAAGCCAAGATGATGGGGATCATTAAAACCCAGAGCAGAGGGCTTCCCTGGTGGCGCAGTAGTTGAGAGTCTGCCTGCCGATGCAGGGGACGCAGGTTCGTGCCCTGGTCTGGGAGGATCCCACATACCGCGGAGCGGCTGGGCCCGTGAGCCATGGCCGCTGAGCCTGTGCGTTTGGAGCCTGTGCTCCGCAACGGGAGAGGCCACAACGGTGAGAGGCCCGCGTACTGCAAACAAACAAAAAAAAAAAAAAGAAAAAAGAAAAAAACAGAGCAGAGAGGGCAGCTCTGTCTACAGACAGAGAAGGAGAGGCCCAGAGGGGGACAACCCGGGACACTAGGAGGCCACTTCTCTTTGAGACCAACAGCCCATTGCCTTGGTCCGTGCAGGTCCTACATAAGAATGACATACGGCCAGGCTGCCATGCCTAGGGATGGATGGGGAGTCATGTAGGGATGCATGGTCTATGAGAAGAGCTCTGGCTGGTTTAGGTAGTCATCACAGGGAGCAAACCTCACCCACAACCAGGAAGGCTTAGGGCTTCACCTCCACCAGGCACAGTGTGGAGCACATCACTTCCATCATTCCTTTATCACAATTTTTCCTGATATGTCCCTGCATCAGAGTTTATGACCCCATTCAAAAGAGGCCCCTCTGGCTTGAGAAGACTGGCTTGCCTTAGTTGGCAGGGCTATGAGGGCATAAGGCCCCAGCTGAGCCTAGGTCTGCCCCAGTCAGGGGATCCAGGTATTTCCGCTCCACGTCCAGATTTCTGTTGTGAGGCTTTCTGTATCAGACTCACCTGTCATTAACCAGCCAGCATCTGCCCAGGTGAGGCCCCAGGCCAGGCCATGAACACACGTCCACTTTGCAACTTCTAGCGGCAGGAGCCGTATGGCTCACTGTTCCCATTTGGGGATGGTTGTGGTCATGGAACTTCTAAAATGGTTTGGAGGGACGTGAATTTCTACTGAGCAGAGCCGACTTCCCTGAGCTGACATCTGAGGCGCTCCCATGAATGAGCTGACAAGAGAAGATGCTGGAATCAGCTCCTGAGACCCCAGACCAAGGCCTGCTGCTGCTGCGTGGGGGCCACTCAGGCGACTGAAGACCCTGATGATTGTTCCAAACTTCCCGGGAAATGCTGCTGTAAGAATGTTTCCTTGTATTCTGTTATTCTGGGTTGCAGGGAGTAATTTGTATGTCATTCTTATCTGCTCAAGCAAGGCAATTACTGCTGATCCCTGCCAAGCCCACAGGCTCCCTACTGGCCTGGCCCAGAAGAGATCAAGCCAGATGAGCTGTAACTGTTGATATTTCAGGAAGAAAGAAAAGAGAACAGAATAAACCGGCCCTTGTTTCTGATTCAAGATAATGGTTTTTCAAAGGTCTTTAGAAACCATTTCTCCACCTTGCCTTCTCCCAGATGAGAACAAATGGTGATACAAGCATGAGTTAACACCATTGGTTCCCATGGAGGAAGTGGATGGAAATGTCATGAAACTAGGCTTCTGAAGTAATATATCACCCTGCAGAAGATCAGTCCCTCTGCCCTGTAAGAGCTCTCAGGCATGGGAAGAGAATGCCTCTTCTCTAGGCTAAAATCTCCCTCTGTCCTGTTGTATCACTTGCCTGGTTTTCAGAATGTATGATCCACCCCAGTTATCATCCACTGACTTTTATGTGACATTGTGCCTTGAACCAACATGGCACCCTCACTTGGGTCCAGCCAGCCCAGCACGGAAAGGAGATGCCCCTCCTTGTTGCCTGATGCCCCACCTCCGCTACTGTCCCTGCCCATCTCAGGGTCTGTAAGCCATCCTTCCACTCAACTCCTAGACACAGTCTCAAAAGTAGAACAGAGAACGTATGATCAGACTGAAGTCTCATGTTCTGTGCAGATGTCAGAATCTGAAAACTCCAAGTTTCAGGACTGGTTGTGTGTGAGATTATTCATCTCACTTGGAAACTGGAAATAGTATCCTACAGATCTCTTATCGAAACCAGATCAAAGGGAAAATTTAAAAATATCTATTACAAACATGTGCTCAGTAAATAGCAGATTTACTTGTCCCCATGTAAAATGCTGCTATAGCAGGTGTCCCTCATTTTAGCTTCATGTAATTGATTTTGTATCCTAATCCTTCATCTGTTCATCCATCTAACCATCCATCCATCCATCCATCTATACATTCATCCATCCATCTGTTCATCCATCTATCCATTCATCCATCTATCCATTCATCCATCCATCCATCTATCCATTCATCCATATATCTGTTCATCCATCCATTCAATGACAATTTATCAGATGCTCAGTGAGTTCCAGACACTGTGCTCAAAGCACACTAGCTTCTCTCCAAAAACAAATGCTCTTCACTGCCCACTGCTCATATCTTTCCACGACTCAAGAAGCCCAGAGCCCCTCTCCGAGTCCATCACCTAAAATCACTCACAAGAGGGCAAACAGCAGCATTATTAGGTCTTCAGAGGAAGCCAGGATACAAGGTTGTCTGCACTGACAACTCCACATCATCTTGCCTCTACTGCCCAGCATATTCTTAATGGAAACTGAGCACTTGTTCCCCAAATATTTATTGACTTCATTTCATGTGCCAAGCCAGATAAAAGCTCCCTGTCAGAGATACTCTTTCTGAACTTGTGGCTTTCCAGTAGCTCCTGGTGGGACTGTTGTCAGTGGAGGTAAATGCCTATCCTCCTGGCCTCCCAGGGCTTAGAAGCCGAGAGCTTTGGCTGGGTTCTAGAACAGCATGCCAGCAAGATGACAGGCTTTGGAAATAGAATCTCATATCAGATAGCTTTTCAAAGTCACACAGCTAATAACTGCTCTAAGCCTTTTTCCTTCCTCAGAAAATAATGATTATGTTACCAACTTTAGGGCCAATGTGAGAATGGAAAGTGATAATGTTTGAAAAATAAATATATGGGATTTCTACTCAAGATAGAAGACTGAACAGATGTAGAAAATCCTCTGATTCTACTTCAAACACAGAAATTTTGGATTAAACACATATTGAATGTAGAAAATATAGGTCAGACTGCAGATAAGAAGGAGAATTCACTACATGCTTGAAATATAGATATACTTTCTAGCCAAAAATTAAAATGATTCATGGCTAACCACTTGGTACTGACATACTCCTCAGGGTCTGAAGTTGAAGTCCCCATGGGGGGATTAGCTTCCTGTATAATGAACTACAACCTCTGTTAAAAAGGGACTGTGAAATTTACACTTGATGACCCAAGTCTTTCAACTTAGAAGTGAGCCAACTTCCCCAGGCCATCAATAGAAGCAAAGCATCTTTGATAAGACAAAACTTGAGCCTGCACTTTTAGTGGGTTCAGGACATAGATTTCCTGCTAAAGGCGATACAGAAACCCCTAGCATGCTCATGTATACACACACAGGATACACACACACAGAACACACATACACACTTATCCCAGGACAGTGGAACTAATAGGGCCCCAAGACAAGCACATGTGAAATCCTGGACAATATATAACTGCCACTGAGGATGAAAAATAAAGACCAGTTCAGAAATCCACACAAGATAATAAATAAACAGGGTGATGCAAATAGAATTTGGAATAAGAGTATTTAATATGCTCAAATGGGTAACACAAAGAGCAGACTACATCAAAAATGAAAAGAACCCTAGAAAATAGTATAGAGTCTTGGTTCTGGTTATGATGGACCAAAAAAATGAGGACCAGCATTCTTGTTGAAAACAACTAAGAAAGCAGAACAAAATATTAAAAAAAAATAAGCTTGAAGGTATCAGAGGGATATCAAGGGAGAGAAGTATAATACAGCCAAGGTGTGGGAGAAGGAGAAACTCACGGAGGTGATCCTGGCACATGAGGCATTTTGTCTAGACCAGTACTGTCCAGTAGAACTTTCCTGATGATGAAGAGGTTCTACATTTCCTCTGTCCAATATGGTAGCCATGAGACACAGGTGGCCATTGAATACTTGAAGCATGGCTACTGTGACCAAGAAACTGAATTTTAGAGTTTGTTTAATTTTAGTTAACTTAAATCTAAATACCTAGATGTGACTAGTGGCTACTGTATTGGGAAACACCACTCCAGAGGCATTTGCCAAATCTGGAAAAAGCAAGTGAGAGGCTGGGAGGCAGATGGGAGCTTTAAGCTGACAGTTGGAACAAGGGGACAGAATCCAGATATCAGCACCCAGAGCCTGCTCAGAACAGGGGGTGAAAAGGATGATGTCATGGACAACTAAGCCTCTTTCTGTGACCAAGGCCAGGTCAGCAGATGATGGCCCATGAGCCAAATACAACTCACTGACTGTTCTTGTAGATAAAGTTTTACTGGAACAGAGTTAAGCCCATTGGTTACATAGAGCCTGTGGCTGACTTCATACCACAGCAACAAAGATGAGTAGTTGTGAGACATCCCACATGGGCTGCACAGCCTTAAATATTGACTCTCTAGCCTTTTGTAGATGAAGCTTTTCAACCTCTGACTCACTCCCCAGCTTCCAGGAGTGTTGGCTGCTGACAGGGCACAGATGAAGTACTCTTAGCTGCAGGGACTTGCTTTGTCCAGGGCTACAGGTCCTCACTGGCGCAGTACAGATTCATTGCCTGGTTGATGAAAGATAAAGACTTGGATCCTTCGCCTAAATAGAGAACAACTACTAAGGGCACTGTAGCCGCAGATTCCCCTGTGGGATCAGCTGAGGCTTCTGCTGTAACTGCATCCCAGTTCAGCTTCTCCCTTTACCTGACCCAGCTTCCCTGCTGTCTCAGAATCTTTCCCAAGAACTCTCCCAGTAAAACTGCACACACACCTGTATCTCAGAGCCCATTTCTTGAGGAGTCCTGCCTAAGAAAGGAGTTTGGAAATGCTCCCCTTAACTTTGGGTTAGTGCCCCAAAGGAATATACCTTAGAAGTAGGAGTCCACTGGAAAGAGAGGGCCCTAAAATATAGGAGACCAGGATCAAACTCTCTAAATCCATGCATTGATAAGGTTCTGACATTATTAATGTTTCCAGCCTAGCTGCTGGCCAGAAGCAAATAGAATTCCTCTTTGGAGGAAGACAATACTGTCCAGAACATTAAATAATCTCTACAATTTCTCAAATTCAGTGCCCAGCATTTACTAAAAGACAACATGACCCACAACCAAAAGAAACAAAAGGTAAAAAGAACATATTCATAGGGGATTTAGATAATGAATTATCATGTAAACTTTCAAATAAATATATTTGCTATACCCAAAGAAATAAAAGACAAGATTAATAATTTATGTGGTAAATTGGTGACTAATAAAATAAAACAAATGGAAATATAGATTTTTTTCAAAAAGCAAAGGGAATTAATAATTTAAGGGAAGGATTTTAATTCAAAATTAGACACATCTAAAAAGAAAATTAGGAAACTGGAAGACAGATCAGAAGAAAATATTCAGGCATGTACTTAGCCATAAAAGTATTTAAACAATACTTAAAAGCAATAAAAGACAGAGGAAATATGGTGTAAAAGTTTGATATACATGTAACTGAAGTTCTAAGAGGAGAGGAAAATAATATTGTAAGGGATCAGTATTGAAAACAATAAGGATAAAGATTTTCCAAACATGAGTATAAATATTTTCATACCAAATGTAAAATCTAGACAGAATAAATAAAAATAAAGTCACAGTTAATCACAATATCAAAAAATTCTGGAAACCAAAGACAAAAAGAAAGGCTTAGAAGTCACAAAATATAAAATTAAAAAACAAGCAAACAAAAAAATAATGAGAATTCCTTCAAAGAAACAATGAAAACTAACAGCTAATTTCTTAAGAGAAAATGGAAGCCATAAGATAATGGAAAAATTATCAAAGTGCTGAATTGATAAATTAATAACAAAAAGATAACTAGGAAATCTTTAGACATGTGGAAATTAAACAATACACTTTAAAATTTCTCTGGCCAAAATAATTAACATGAACACTGGAAAATGTTTTGAACTAAATGCTAATACAAATCATACACAGTAGAATTTATAAGTCTACACTAATTCTTAGGTGGAAATCTATTTTATTAAACAGAAATATGAAGAAAGAAAAGTGTGCATGTGTCAATATAGGGTGATATAATATATTTTATGTAATAATTTGCTTGACTTACAACATTTAAATATTTACAACTATGTTTTGAGAGCCTTCATTTGTACTTTTAACCTGGGCCCTAAATATGTTATGGGTGCCTTGATTTGTGACAAAAATGTCCCTCTTGCGGAGTTTGGACAGAATATTTTTTTAAAGAGTAGTTCTGGGTCATTGGATACCTATATGAAAAAAATATATATTTTGATTTCCTACCTAACATCACATACAAAAAGCAATTCCAGATATGTCTTAGATCTACATGTGAGTGATAAATCACTAAAACTTATGTGATTTATCAGAGATAATTTTTGAATGAACATCAGAAAAATTTCTTGATCTAGACACAAAAGCAGTAACTGTAATGGGAAAGATTGTTATTCTGGATGACATGGAAATATTAGAACTTCTTTTCCAGAGACTGAAAAGGCAACCCATCAAGTAGAAGAAAAATATTTACTATCTAATATCCAGACCTTGGAATAGGCAGAGATTTATTAAACAAGATGTGAAGATCTTTAACACAAAACAATGGTAAATCAGTAAATGGGTTCAATTAAAATTAAAAACTTACTTCACTCTGTATGACAGACTCTAGGTCCATCCACCTCACTACAAATAACTCTGTCATACAGAGTGAAGTAAGTCAGAAAGAGAAAGACAAATACCGTATGCTAACACGTAAATATGGAATCTAAGAAAAAAAATGTCATGAAGAACCTAGGGGTAAGACAGGAATAAAGACACAGACCTACTAGAGAATGGACTTGAGGATATGGGGAGGGGGAAGGGTGAGCTGAGACAAAGTGAGAGAGAGGCATGGACATATATACACTACCAAACGTAAAATAGATAGCTAGTGGGAAGCAGCCGCATAGCACAGGGAGATCAGCTCCGTGCTCTGTGACCACCTAGAGGGGTGGGATAGGGAGGGTGGGAGGGAGGGAGACACAAGAGGGAAGAGATATGGGAACATATGTATATGTATAACTGATTCACTTTGTTATAAAGCAGAAATTAAGACACCACTGTAAAGCAATCATACTCCAATAAAGATGCAAAAAAAAATAAAAACTTGAATTCATAAAAGTTGTATTAATAAGAGAGACAATGTAATCTTCTGATTCTTCACAACAAGAATTTCCAAAGGGCCAGGGAACATCATAAAAGATGCTCAACTCACTAGTCATCAGAGAGATATAAACTAAGTCCATAAAGCAAACTACAGTATACAGCCAAACAGCTAAAAAGCCAGAAAATACTAAGTATTGGTGTGTATGGAGAAACTGGAACTCTATCACAGTAATAGTGAGAGTCCAAATATCTTCAACTCAAGATGTATACCCCCAAACAAATATGTCAATGCAGAATCACCAGTGGGCATGCATAATATATCCCATTGTTTTTTGTGTCAACAATTGGAAATATCTTGAATGCCCATCACAGTAAAGTGGTTTAATACATCATGGCAAATGTCTGCAGTCATATATGAGAGCAGTTATGAAATAACAAGCTGCAGTTACATGGAACAACATGGATGGCTCTCAATATGTTATTTTGAGTGAAAGAATACAGACACAGGCACACATGGGCATATATGTGCTTGTGTGTGTGTGCATGTGTGTGTTAGAAATGGCAAATGCATCTCTAGTGTCAGAATCCAAGCTAATGGTTAAGTTTAAGGAGGGGGGTTAATCATGGGAAGAAGTCAAGAGAGATTTTTTTGGATAATGGTAATGTTCTATTTTTTGCCCTGAGGTGTGGGTACATGGGTCTGTCTACTTGTGACAATTTATTAGGTGGTTATATTATGACATATGCATTTGTGCATGAGAGTGTGCATGTGTGTGTATGTGATAATTCCATAGAGAAACCCTTCCTTGACTCGAATGTGTGGAGAGGGTTATACAGATCTGGGGTGAATTTGGGACTAATTATTTTAGAAATGAGGAAGGCCATCATTATTAACTTAAGAACAAGTGAAAAATATTATAAAACAATAAATAACTTTATACATGGCACATATATAAAAATGTTTACATACTCAAAATTATGTAAATATTGAGTATAAACCTATCCTGGAGTTATTATATGTAGGCAATAGAGTTTGGCTGGGGGGAAAGTGTGTATGTAGGTTTTAGGGAGATCATAAGAAAATAAATCCCCAACTTCTTTGATAGGAAGAGAGTAGTTAATATCTAATAATGATGAATCAAAAATGGCAGTAAAGATGCATTACTTAGACATATGAAATCTTAAAAGAAACAGCTAAAGTAGATTAATTACCTCTGGGGAGCAGGCAGAGAAAGTAGGGGTGCAGGGGGCTGCTATGATGGCATAAGAGACTTGTAGAATTTTACAGCTTTTAAAACCACATATTACATAACTTTGATAAGAAGTAAATATTTAAGAAATGGATTCTACAGCTATATCACACATACATATATAAAAATAAAATCTATAAACATTAGTAGTTAAAGGAAAGGTATATACAGTTACATCAAATGCCCATACACATTTATTAAATCACAAGATTTGTAAATCCTGAGAATAGGAAAAGAGGGATAGATACTTCTTCCATTCAAATAGCTGCTATAAGTAAGACACCACAATTAGACAAGTAGGCACAGGAAGAAAAATATATATTCATGTCCACTTTAAACAGATAAATAAATCCTAAATCATATTTAATATCAAGATCAACAAGGTATTAAAATAACACATTACAATCACAATAAGTGAATCACAGGAATATAACAGTGTTTAGAAAAACCTATCAAAGTTGTTCTTACACTAAGATAATAAAGGAGAAACTTTAATGATTTCATTAGATACTGAAGAAGTGTTTGATAAAAGTCAATACTCATTCCTGAAGAAAAACACTTAGAAAACAAAGACAGTAATGAAACACTCTTATCTTGATAAAATGTATTTACCAGAAAACTGACGTGAGCATCATACTTAATAGTGAAATGTCAGTGATATTCTCTAAACGTCCGTTCAGCAAGGATGCTCACTATACATCACTGTTTAATATTGTGCCAAAAGTTCTAACCAGTGTAAAAATGGAAAAAAAAACCATAAGAAATATGACATTATGTATATGAGAATGTTCTTTTCTACAAGAATGCAGAAGCGTAAACTGGTAAATTGCTCCAACTGGTCATGAGAGTTCAGGAACCTGGGACTGAATATATCAACCTACGAAAATCAATAGTTTTTCTAGAACCAGCAACAAACAAATAGAAAATGTAATAGAAGTAAAAACGTTCTATTCACAGCCAAAATAATCTTATAAAAGAACTCCAGATGATACTAACCTGCTGAAAAAAAAATGAAAATTGGCCTGAATAGAAGAAGGGACATATATGATTGATCAGAATAGAACAACACTGTAGCCAACAATCCAAAAATCTCAGTGGCTTAGCAAAATATAAGTTTTTTTCTTGCTTAACTAATCGTTTTGTGTGGGTTTCCAGGATGTGGCCATCCATGTGGCCCTCCAGGGACCCAGACTCCTTCCACCTTGCAGCTCTGACATCCTATGGCCCCAGGTTCCCTTGATGGGCTCTGCACACAGGTGGGGGAAGATGGAAGAGATGGTGGGGCCCAGTGCAGTGTGTTTCTCTGGGCCGACGGAGGTAGCTCAAGTTTCCATTGTCTGGATCTATTCGTGCAGTGACACCCGAACGTGAGGCAGGGTAGACGTGTCACCTGCCCCAAGTCCAGGAGGAAAGGAAAAGTGGTTTGGCAAACTAACAAGGGTCTTCCACCCATGACATGACTCAACGTCATAAAGATGTCATTTCTCCTCAAGAATCCATGCATTCCATCTACATCTCTAGCAAATCTGATAGGTTTTATCATGGAGACAGATGGTTTGATTCTCCAGTTTGTATGGACAGTAAGTGTATGGGAATGGCCAGTACCATTTTGAAAAGATACACCGTGGGCATGTTGTGGTTGTGAGTTTGCCCTACTTGATGGGACAAAGTTAGAATAATAAGAGCATCATGATAATAATTCAACACAAATACATGATGGAACAGAATAGGTGATCTAGAAACAAATGGACACATCAGAGAATTTGCACATAAGATTAAATTAATAGATAATAAAAGTGGGCATTTCCAGTCAGTACGTTCTGAGTGTACGTCCTGAGTCTATCTCACAAATCATGCTGGGATGATTCACTTTCCACTTGCTAAAAAAAGTATAGATGGATCATAACTTATAGTATATGTAAATACATTTCAATTTGATTAAAAATGTCTTAAAATATCTATATGACTGTTGGCAGGTGAAAGCTTAGTGATATGAAACATTTAGAAGCCATATGGGAAAAGACTGACAAATTCCCTGTAATAAATGATAAAATATACAAAGGTAATTGGCAGCTGACAGAATGACAAAAATATTTTCAATAGAAACAGCAAAAGATTGATATTCAGAACTTAGAGAAGATTCAAATCAATGTGAAAAAGACAACCCAGTAGAAAATAGCCAAAGAATATGAAGTGTAAGGTTGCTGAACACAAAACACAATGGCCAACAAACAAATTAAACTATTCTCCAATACAAACTAAAGATTGTTTTTCAATTATTATATTAGGGGAAAAGCATAAAAAAATCATAACAAGAACTGTCAGGCAGGATGCACTGTCTTTGAATTTGGGGGAAGCATGCACTGATAAAGCCTTTTAACAGGGCAGTTTATCAGTCAAGCAGAATTGAAGATGCATAGACTCTGATCCAGTATTTACATTTTAGGAATCTATGTAAAAAAAGAACCAACTCATGTGCATGAGACATATATCATGCATGTAAAAAGAAATGCTTAACAGCATTATCTGTAGTAGCAAATCATGAAAACAATTTAAACAATCATCAAGAGGAAAATAGTTAAATTAATCATGTCATATCCAATCAATGGAGGCTTAAAGTAGTTAAAAGTGGAGCTACATCTACAAGACTGACTTGCAAAATTAATAAGTTATATCGTTAAGTGAAAAAAAGCGAGTTACAGAAAGGGTAAAATGTGATCCCACTAATCTTAGAACACATATATCAGTATATACACATCCATGGAGGAGGAGGTGAGGAAGGAGTGAGAGCGTGAGGATGCACACCAGGAGGGTTATGATCCCACTAATCTTAGAACACATATATCAGTATATAGACATCCATGGAGGGGGAGGTGAGGAAGGAGTGAGAGCATGGGGATGCACACCAGGTGGGTTAGTTTGATGGCATCTGGCCAGATGGGTACATAAGAGGGAACACATGAGTTGGAAGAGACATTCTACTTTTCCCCCATATGCTTCTAGAATCTTTTAAAAATGAAAATGCATCAATATGTTAAATATATAATAAATAATAAAAGATGAAGGAATTAAGCATATGACCTACCTCCTTTACTTCTCCTCCCCTTTCTCTCTTATAAGAAAAATGCTTGCCTGGATTAGCATTTCCTACAACAAATCTCGCTCCCTGCCCCTTCCCCAAATCTAGGGTTCTCATCAATTATTGTCAGTGTGGGGAGGACGCCATCCATGTACAGACAAATTCCTAGCAGCTGCTACTTGGGGTGGGGGAAGTAAAGGCTTAGAACCGGATTCATCAAAGGCACCTCCCTCAGCTCCGGTCCTATTGAGCCATCTCCACTGCCCAAGGACAAAGCCGGGTGTGTACTTTGACAAAAGCTAACACGCCCACTGGCACCACTGATGTTTGCCTCCATGTTGCTCTAGGAGATTGGGGGAGGACCTCTCATTGACCCTTGGTGCCACCTTGCTGACCATTGCTTTCCAACCTCTCTTTATTGATCCCTAAGGAATTGCCCTAGCCTGGCTGGTCATCATTTCTCTTATCATCCTTTTTCTCCTTCTTAGATTTTTCTTTCCAAATGTTAGTATGTTGTATGCTCCAACCTGTCAATCCTACCTCCTCATTACCATCCATGCCAGGAGCTTCCTCCATCACACACAGAGTATGATTTCCAGCTCTGTCTCCAGTCCTGACCTCTCCCTGAGTACCCAGTAGTAGTGGGGAGTCTCCACCTGTGTGTCCTGAGGGCACTGCCCTCGGGTCTGCTGGCCAGGACACTTCAGCCTCATGCCCTGATCACCTGCGTGTTACCCAAAGGGCTGAGGCCACCCCCAGGGAGGTTAGCCACCCACTAACTCATGCCTAGGGCAGCAGCTGCTTTGGGAATCCAGGAATTCCCAGTGCTGCTGCCCCCATGAGACACTTTGGTCTCCCCTTCCAGACATCTGAGGAATTCTGCTATGGAATCTGGAAATTTCCCTGGGTTTCCATGTGCTCTCATGGCCTCTGCCTGAGGGCATACCTTCCACATGTATCACACATGCATGAACATGAAAAGTGGACTCTGTGCATCCATGGAAAGGAAACTGTGTCCAGTGTTATACTCAGTCCTTCACATATAGAATCTTGAGTCCTCACAATAACCTTGGTTACTTACTTTAGACCTGAGAAAAATATGTTCAAATCCTATTCTGATTTTTCATAAGGTATAGCCTTGGAAGTATTCCTCAGACTCTCTTAGCTTCAGTTTAGAGTTTAGAGGTCCTTGGGATCAATTAAACAGTAACTAGAAAATCCCTAACTTGTGAGAATTTGAATATTACCTATCTGAATAATCTCTGAGTCAAAAAATCATAGTAGAATCAAGGGAGACATTGAAAATATTTTGGTTATTAAGATCTAGCATGTCAAACTTCGTGGAATGCAGCTGAAGTAGTGCTCAGAGGGAAAGGTAAGCCTTGAATATATATTTTAGAAAAGAAGAGAGGACAATTTTAAGAAGTAGACATTAAAAATAAGACTAAGGTAATGATCCAGTACAGGAAAAAAATGATTATAATCAACAGTTTTAAAAATAAACTTTATGTTAATAAATTTTTAAGTGTAGACAAAAATGAGTAATCCCCTCCAATGTAGAATTTATTATACAGATCCAAAAGGAAAAGGGAAGTTTGACTATGCCAATTAGCCAGAAATTAGGTGTGTCAGTGATTGCCACTCTTGATTAGGGGATAGAAGATCGTGAAAAACCTTAACTCCCAGAGTGATACGAAGAAAAACCTGGACGAAGAGCAGTGGATGAAACCTTGGTGAGGTGATTTCCAGAGAGATAAGTCGTTCGTCGGTACACAGAGAGCCCGTCACCTTCCATACCTGCCTACCTGGGGCAGGTGCCTGCTCTGAGCATGGATGGGGGCCCCAGAGACCTTGAAAGAATGAGGAAAATGTAGACCAGGTTTGGATGTCCATGAGGGCTGGCAGGGTGGAGTGGGGTCTGGAAGAGCTCAGGTCCAAGAAAAGATCAACTGACCCATCAGTAACCCCCCGCCCCGACTCCAGCCTTCTCCCCTCATAGAGTTTTGCCCAGAAAGCAGTCAGGCAGGAGGGGCTGGCAGACAGAGGGAGACCGTTGCTGCCTGGGGGTGCACAGCCAAGGTTGAATGCGAAGACACCCCTTCCAGACCTAATATTGACAAGGGAAAACACTCTATGACTTTGCAGGTTAGGGGTTGGCTGAGTCACAAGTTGAATCAGCCTGAGTCAAGTGGCAACCCTGACCCAGCCCTACCTGATTCCCAGTTATCAGCCCCACACAAACCACCAGACACACGAGGGCCTCTCTGGGAAGAAAACCAGAAAGACCCCAAATAACGAGATGGAGCAAAATATCTCTGTCTCTAGTGCTCTTTAATGCACAATGTCTGAAATAAAGTCTTACAATATTTTCAAACACTCGTGAGAAAGCTAAGTGTAGAAACGGGGAAAGATGCCTGATGGATTATAATTAATAGGCGAGGACTTTAAAATGTCTTCTGTACATGTTTAGTAGTTGAAAGGGAAAATAATATTAATATAGTGTGTCTATTATTGCATATAGATATTGATACACAGATACTAACAAATAGATATTATATATAGTGTTTTATTTTCATATGTTTTACTATAGGTTATACATTCTATCATACATACTTCCTATTATTTTTGCTTCAAGCAGTCAATTTTCTTTTAAGTATTTAAGACAAGAGAACAAAACACAGTCTTTAAACTTACCCATGTATATAGATACATCTATATATACATACATTATATATATATATATATATATATATATATATATGATCAAGGGATAGAGTAGTTCAGAACAAAAACAAAATTCTAAAAAAGACCAAATAGAATTCTAGACGTAAAAATACACAACTGAATTTTTTAAAAAATAAATAGGTTTAAAGCACTTTAGAGACTGAAAAAGAAAGTATCAGTGAAGTTGAAGATAGGTCAATATAAATTTTCAAAATTAAGCAGGGAGGAAAAATGTGATTAAGAAATAGACCGAAGCATCAGGAACATGCATCTAATATACCTGAGACTGGAGTGTAAGAAGGACAGGAAAGAAGAGTGAGGCAGCAAAATATTCAAAGAAATACCTGCTGAATTTTTAATTTTAATTTGATAAAAAGGAAAAATCAGCCCACAGTCCGAGAAGCTCAATGACATCTAAGGAATTGAGTCTCAGTTAAAATGCTGAAAACCTAAGACAAAGAGAAAATCATAAACGTAGCCAGAGCGGTTGGCAGAGGGGGCAGGGGCTGGGGAGGGACTGCCACATCACAGGAAGCAGAATGGTCACAAGAATTACTTCTCATCAGAAACAACACAGCCAGGAGAAGGGGAAACAAACATCACTGAGGCCACGGTGGCTGGGATTTGCAAGGCAGGGTATGGAGAGAAGGCGGTTACTCAGAGAAAAAGCTCCAGAAATCTGCATGGACGTTCCCTTGAGACACGGGCTGAATATGAGTCTGCAGGTAAGGCTTTAAGAGGCAGGTCAGAGAAAAATGCTGGGAAAGAAATCATAAGATAAAGGGAAATAAATGTTACAAGAATTAAAAAAGGAAGAGCCAGAACTCTCATTATTCATAGAAAATATTATAAGAAAAATAGATAACCAAAGGAATATACAGGTAAATTATTAAATGAGAAATTCTAAGTGCAAGAGCAATAAAAAAATTCATTTTTGTGTACAGAAAACAATGCCAAAAAATGGTGATTACAAAAATGAAAAAAAATTACAAGATACTGAAGAATAAATTTAGCAAAAGAAGTATAAGACTTTATTGAGGACAAAAATATGAATCTTGATTAAGGACATTTTTAAAAAGCTAAATAAATGGAGGGAGATACACGTGTGTAGAGAAGCAGGCTCAGTATGGAACATACGTCCCTTTTCCCAGACTCATCCCCAGAGCTGAAGGAAGCCCAGTGAAAATGCTGTCAGAGTTCTTCATAGACTACATCAAGTTGACTCTAACTTCATATGGAAGAAGAAAGGGTTCAGAACATCCGGGAGCATTTTGCCACGGCAAAAATAATGATTTACTATAAAAGTGACCCAAGTAAGACCATGTGACATTGGCAAATGACAGATGCAGAACTTCAGATATTAGAAGAAAATAGAGGAAAGTATCTTTATTACTTCAGGGTGAATAATGCATTTTTACATTAGCCTTAAACTACCCAAGTCACAATGGAAAATATGAATAAATTCAATGGCATTAAAAATCAGAACCTTCATTTAAAAAAGAGACACTGTAAACAAAGACTACACGTGGAAGAAGATATTTGCCATGTGTATCACTGATGAAAGATCAGACCTCAGACTGCAGAGAGAACTCCCACAGATCCACAGAACAAAGAACCACAGGAGAAAGAAAGCCAAAGGATGTGAGGAAGTGTTCACAGAAAAAGAAACCAGAATATTGAATAAACCGATCAAAAAATCCAAACTCACTCATAATTCAGGAAATACATTTTACAATCTCAGTGAGTTACAGTTTCATACCTGCTATCTGTCTTCTGAATGTCTGTGTTCTCCTCAAATTTATATATTGAGATCCTAACCCCCAATGTGTTGGAGTTCGAAGGTGGGGCCTTTAGGAGGTGATGAGGTCTTGAGGGTGGAGCTCCCGTGAATGGGATTAGTGGCCTTATAAAAGAGGCCCCGGATCTCCCTCACGCCTCCCACCCTGTGAGGACACAGCAAGGACTCAGCCAACTGCAAGATGGAGAATGGCTCTCAATCCCTGACCGGGCTGACATGGGGCTGGACTTCCAGCCTCCAGAGCTGTGAGAAATTAATTTTTGTGGTTTATAAACCACGCAGTCGGTGGCATCCTTGTAGCACATTCTTACAGCAGCCCAAGCAGACTGAGACAACACCTATCAGGAAATTAAAAGGCTACACAGTCCCAAGGGGTGGGGAAGAGGCGAATGATGAGACACACCTGCCCCCGCCAAGACAATGCGTTCGTACCACTGCTCTGGAGCGAAATTTATCAATAACCGGTCAATGTGAGATGCGTATTTCCCACCACCCAGCAATTTCATTCATAGTCTCGTACTCAACCTTTAAACAAGTGATAAGGAACCCCATACAGGATCGGTCATTGCAGTTCAAATTAGTCTGACGTAAGAAACGAATCAGAAACAGCAGAAATCCACCAAGAGGAAAATGGATAAATTGTAGTATATTCATACAACAAGACACTTTACAGAGAAAATAAAGGACCTGGGAGTGTGTGTAACAACATACGCTATCCTCATGAATATAAGGTTGAGAAGATAAGCAGGTTGCAGAAAGATTCACATGTTTATAAAATGGACAGTTTTACAAAGAGAGAAATAACTTACCACGTTCAGACAGACACGATGAAAGTAAGACTCAGGGCCCGGCGTCCACTGAGAAGCGAGTCAGGACGGCAGCGCCTCTAAAGAGGGAGGTGGGGCAGGAACAGGAGTGGGTTCACGGGGTCCTCACCTGCAGGTGGGAGGGCTTCTTGGGGAGCTGAGTGTGTCACCAACAGAATGTTGTCCCAGTGTGTCTCTGTTGCGGCTTCACTGGTTTTCTCTTCTTCCCTCGGCCCCGGGGGCTCTGCCTTAGCTCTTCCGGCCCCTACAGGTCAGTTTCCTCCAGATGTTTACCCAAGCAGCCCTGTCTTTCACTCACATCTCAAACCGAAGTGCACAGTGTCAGGAAGGCTCCCCCGGTGGGTAAGCTGGGGTGCCATTGCCTCACCCACAAGCCACGTAGATGCATCTCTACACAGGGCCTACGGCTACCTGGGAGCATGTCTCACTTGCATTAATTTTTGCTTGGCTTTAGTTTATGGCCATCTTCTCTTCCTAGAATGTAAGTTCCTGATCATCAGGCCTTCAGAGCATAGAAGGAGCTGGGTACACAGCCCAGACCTTCACGGCAGCACCTCCTTGAATGAATGAATGATTGTAGAGTTAATGAACTAACGGCTGGCACCTCGCAACCTAACTCTCAGGTAAGCTCCTATCAGTGTTTTCATTAGAAGGCAGGGTCCATGCGCACAGCTAGTTGTCGGCTGTTGGCTGGGGGTCTCGGTTCCTCTCCATGTGGATGTCCCCAGGGTCCCCAGGAGGGAGGGGTCACTCACACTTGGTCCTGGGAGGGAGGAGAGAGGGACAGAAAGGCTTTTTGGAGGAGATAGTGCTTGAGCCGGTGCTCGTCGTCAGGATGCATTTGATGGAGACGGGGACAAGCATTGAGGTTGATTAAGGCCCGAGGTTACATGGGTGGTAGCACGCAGTAGGCGGTGCTTTTCCCCTGGACTCTGCTGCCTCCACACACCCCAGAGCCTGCGATGGGTTTTACATCAATGCTACTTGGCTGGGGGGCATGTAAGGACTGAGTGGTGAGAAAGCAGGTTCAAGGTCGCCTCTGAGAGCAGCTCATCTGCCCTCTCCGCGGCCCTAACAGGGGCATGTGGATTTGGCGTGAGTCACCTGACAGCCAGAGCAGAATGAAAATCGTGTGATTCAGCGTCTATTAGAATAAAAACACAAATCTTCAGGAGCTGGTCCTAGTCTGTCCCCACCTCCCCCCATGCTATGGCCTGGGAGAAATCCCTCTTTGGGACCTTATAAAGAAAACAGGGGTAAGTGGGTTATTTTCTCAACAATGCCCCGCTACACCAGCTATAATAGTAACACTGTATTACTTTTTCTCATAATGTCCCATCTTGTAATTGTTACAGCTGCTTCCCCACCCCCCCCCCCAGGTGGTGTGTCTAGGAGGCAAAGGTGAGGGCTCAAAGTGAAGGGAGGTCATTCTAGTGGAAGCAGGGGCACCTGGTACACAGTGATGAAAGTTCCAGGATTGCCTAGGAGAGAGATGTAATCGCTGGGGACCAGAGGAGAGATTGTGGTACCCCCCACCCCGGAGAGCCCCAAAGAGCCATGGTTCCCAGTGCTCACATCCTCAGATGGTGCCCTCCTGTGTGGAGCCAGGGCTGTGTGACCCCAGAATTCAGAACGACCAGGCCATGAAAGCCATTCCAGCTTCCACCTGGACCTGGATCTCAGATGGCTTGCTCTGAGGGCAGGTGGCCAGCATCCCATGAAGATGCTCAGGCAGCCCCAGGAGACGTCCACGTGGAGGGGAACGGAGCCAAGAGCAGCACCAAACGTGGCCTGTGTGGTCCTCTGTGGCCATCAGACCTTTAGATGACTGCGGCCTGGCCAACATCTGGCTGCAGCCACACGGGACACCCCAGGCGATAATTGCCCAGAAGTCCCGGAATCTGTAAGCACAGTTAACGGTGGGTTTTGTCACTAAGCTCTGGGGTCACCTGGCACAGCTCTGGGTGTCTGCACCTGACACTCAGCACAGTGTTGGGATGTGATCAATGCTCAAAAAGAAGTAACTGCTGTCATTGTCACATAAAGGCAATTCCATTTTCCAACACTTGTCCCTGATTTTCCAGGATACATCTTCCCTTGGGCTCAGTCCACACCCACAGCGCCCTCCGGGGGAGGCTGTACCCAGCAGAAGACTCTGCCAGATGGTGGCAGACTGGCCCAACACCATTGGACCCTCACTCTGATCCACTCCACCTGAGTCCTTGGGGGAAGGGAGGCACTCAGGACAACCACAGAGCGGGAGCCAGCCTTTGTACCTTTGGAACATGGCCAGATGGCTCAGCCACAGCGTCTTTGACTTTGAATGCCCTTGGCGAGCTCCTTACTCTGTACCCAACTCTGCAGCTGTTCTTCTCACTCTATGCCTCTTGAAGATTGTAATAAAATTTAATAAAAGTCCTTCCCTGGGAATTTCTTTGTTCTCTGAGCAGCTCTTTGTTTTTCACATCCTTAAAGAGCCCACATAAAACAACAAGTGTCTGGGCAGAGGAAGGGTTAAGGACATCTGATTGAGTCTTAAGGAGCCCAGTCAAGGCTTGTGCCTGAGCAGAGTGATGTGAGCCAGTGTTGCAGGAAGACAAGACATTCTTTCCCTGCTCTGCCTGCTAAGAAGGCCTGGATTTCCATAAGTAAGTAGATAAACACAACGTGCAGGAGGCAGACAGGGAAAGCAAGAAAGAACACACAATTCATTAACTTCTCCGCTCCTAATAGGATCACAATGGGCTGAGCAGCATTTCTGCTCATGTACCTCCGTACAAAGCCCCATCTGGGCCCCAGCCACCTGGGAGTCCAGATTAGGCTCTCGGCTGCCCCAGAGTTTGGCTGTTTGATCTCCCTTATCAAGAAAGACACACAAGTTGCGTGCCAGGAGGTCACTCATGCCTGCCCTGTCTGAGCTGGGCTTAGACCCATGTGGGCGAAGGGCAGCCTCTGCACCCAGCCTCCCAGCAGGAAGCTCCTGGTGCAGGGGTGGAGGATGGGGCCGTGAAACCCGGCTTGCTGCTGGCAGCCCTCCCCAGGCTGACCAGCACCGTGGGAAGCAGCATCTTTACAACCATAGACAGAAGCAAGCCCTGTGGACATGGGCCAATGGATGCTTTAGAAGGACATAAGCAAGCATGTATTCCAGGGCTGAGAGTAGGGGATCAGAGCCTGACCCGGCCCAGAGCAGCATGAGCTCTGGAGACAGACGATGAACAAAGCTCTGACCACGAGCAGAGAGGAAACGCAGCCCACTCGGCCTCAAGCCTCGTCTTCCTTTTCCCGCCATCGCGGAATGTCCGCCTTGCATGTTGCTGGAAGCCTTGGCCGTCAGTGTCAGCGCAATGTCCCTGGCTCCTGTGCAGAGGTGGAGTGCTCTCCACTGGGGACTGTCTTCACTTGTGGTCCTGAAGTCTTCCTTACATTCTTCGTAGAAGACGCCTCCGTGCACTGTTCCTGCACTGACACGCAGGTATTGGGCCATGGAGCTCCGAGTGGACACCCAGATAGAGTCGGCCCTCACAGTTCATGGGGGATTGTTTCCAGGACCCCCACAGATACCAAAACCCATGGATGCTCAAGTCCCTCATATAAAATGTCATCTAACCTATGCACATCATCTTTTACACTTTTAAGTAATCTCTAGATTACTTATAATACCTAATACAATGTAAATGATATGTAAATAGTTGTAAATACGATGTAAATGATATGTAAACAGTTGCCTACATGCAGCAAATTCAAGTTTTACCTTTTGAAACTTTCTGGATTTGGGGGGTGGAAATATTTTTGATCCTTCCATCCGTGGATGGTTGAATCTGCCTCTGAAGCAGGAGAGGCAGAACCTGAGGATACGGGGGTCCCACTCTACACATCACCCACCCCAGCTAAGAATTCAGTTCGGACTGAGCTTATTCGGTAAAAAATGCAGCCACGCAATGAAGCCGCTGAGGTGGAAACCTGCCTGGCCCTCTCCTACCCAAGCCTGGGTCTCTCTACCTAAGCGCACACCTAGAGGGCTCCCAGCCCTTTGCCAATCACCCTAGGAACTTCGGCTCCTGTCCCACTAGGGTAAGAATTCTTAAATTGGTTTCCCATCACTGGCTTGAATTAAGCCCCAAATCCTCAGCCTGCCCTTCAAAGCCTTCTCTCAACTTCCCTACCTGGATTGTACCTGTAATTCTTCAGGTTTCTTCTCTATGGGTCCCATTCTCCTGCTGCACTGTAGGGAGGAGAACACAATAGTGAGGGCGTGGGCTTGGGGTTCAGACAGACCTGGACTCTGACGAGCAATATGGTTGAGCCTCAGTTTCCTCATCTACAAAACAGGGATAATACTGGTCCCTGCCTCATAGTGTTGGTGAGAGGGTTAAACACGGATACCTGGAAAGTAGCATGCAATGCCCAGCACATGGCTCGCTCCCAGTCACTAAGCACCAGTAGTGATTCTATGACTACCACAACTCTGAGCATGACAATTATTGTTTTTATTATAATCACCATCATCACCATCACCGTCATCACCATCACCATCACCATCATCATCACCATCATCATCACCATCATTACCATCATCACCATCATCATCACCATCATCATCACCATCATCACCATTATCACCATCATCATCACCATCATCACCATCACCGTCATCACCAATCACCATCATCATCACCATTATCACCATCATTATCATCGTCACCATCATCATCAACAACAGCAGCAGCAGCATCACCATCATCATCATCACCATCATCATCACCATTATCACCATCATTACCATCGTCACCATCAGCAGCAGCAACAGCAGTAGCATCACCGTCATCATCATCGTCGTCTTTCTTGCCCTTCCTGCCATGACATGGAATCTTCTTTCTGCTCCCTGTCCTGCCCCACCTCACCCCCATCCTTTCCCAGTCTCTGCTACTCTCTGAGCTCAGACCCTGGTACCAATAGCACAGGGAGCCTGGGCAGCTCTGGCTGCACTGCATCCCAGCCCTCCTGGCTGAAATCCTCTGAGGCGGTCTCCTGCGGCTGAGCCTGTGCTCCTACCTCAGAGGCTGGCCTCAGCAGTTTCCTGTGACAACGTTTAGTTAAGTGCTCTATTGTATTGTTCTCTAAATGACCACTGGAATTCAAATCTGCCAATAAGCCCAAATAAGCCACCTATAGAGGGAAACAATTATTGTGGGCAGACAGCAAAATGCCCATAAAGCAGACAGAATGATATCTCCAGGCAGACACTGAAATTTGCAGACACAAAATCAGGTAAGGATTGCCACCCATTGTTGAGCGTCCTTTCTTTCAGGTGCCATCATGTGCATGGCACAAGGTGGAGAGCGATCACCTACAACACACACCAGGTGCCAGATGACAGGCTTTCAGACCCCACCTGGGTGCCCTTTCTGCAAAATAAAAGCCAGTTTCAGGTCCAGAGGAAATCAAGCCCTGCCTGTGCAGGGACAAGCTCAGTATTGCTGGTCCTGCAGCAGGAGTGTCTCCATGGGGACATCCTGGTTCCTGGCCTGGGGAATCATGGTGCCCAGCCTGGAGCACAAAAGCACTTGTGCAGGTGTTTATAAGGGACTAGACAGGGAGTGATGCTTCTCGCAGGGGTTTTCCCTTCAAGGGCACTTTGACGCTCCTTTGCTCCTGGAGTTCTCGTTGTGACCTGGAGAGTTTCGGGTAATCGGGGTATCTTCAGTAAAGATGATGAGGCTGCACCTGGGAGCAGGGTGTGGGGTGGGGGAAGCTGCACAGCAGGTGAGCCCAGGCCTGAGATGTGCTGGAACAGGGCCTCTGCCTTCTGATCCAGGACCTGTTCTCCCAGGCAATCCAGGTACCCCTGTGAGCATGAGTCCCAAAAGTCACTGGTGTCAACATATGAAGTTTTCTGAAAAAGATGGATCTCCAGAGGGTGCAGAGAACTGAGCTCTCAGTGAGTCCAGCGCAGCTCAGACCTGAAGGACCACGTGAATGACCCGCCAAGTGTGCACAGAACACCTCTAGGCAGCATCTCAGAAAGTCTGGACCCCAGGGCTGACCATCCCACCACATCTCCCTCCACCCAGGGCCTGAACTCCACTCACAGAGGCTCTCAGACTCAGAGGACTCCCAGATGACATCCTTGGTAATCAGCTCCTCCTCTCTTCAGCCCAGCACCTCAGCCGTCCTACTAGCCCAGCACCGACCTCCTTCCTCCTCCTATTAGAGCTGTTTGTACCTTGACTTCCTTCCTTCTGGAGCCTGAGTTCTTTGAGGTCAGATGCTACTCATGGAAAATGACACTTCCTGAGCACTATCAATGTTCCCCTTGCCCCCCCCCCAAATTGTCTTGGGTGCTTTACATAGAATCTACCCATCCAATCTCCTGGCAGCTGGGCCCAGAGGCAACCTCCGTATTCTGACACCAGCTACTGTTCTATGGTACCAGAGAGTAAGATGTCAGAGTCTTAGTAAGAGCTTTCTGGGCTGTGGGAAATGAAATCCTCTCAAATTAAGTGTGCACACGCATTACAAGATGTCCAACTTCAGAAGCACATGTCTTAGACTTGAGGAGAGGTGACATGCTCTCCGTTGGGTGAGGAAACAGAACAGCCAACAAGGAAGTGACCTGTGCAGCCAGCCTCCCTGCAAGGCCAGCTCACCTGTGTGCTGGACGTCGCTATTCACGCTGGGCTTTCAGGGACTGTGTGGCTGGGTGGCAGAGCCCCACACAGACTGAAGTAAGACACAAGTGAGCTGTGACGCCAGCTCTGCCCCCATAAGCCATAGCTTCCCTGGGGTCACTTGACAGGTGGTCTAGGCTCAGAATCTCTCATCCGCAGGGCCAGCATCCTCACGGGTCCGGATGCCTGAAGTACTCATGGATCTTAGGTAACGGCAAAACCCAACCGACCTGCAGTCCTCTGGGAACAAATTTGACCTGAGCTACCTGAGATTCTTGATGGCCTTTGACTGACCCAGCTGGCATGACTATTCATATGTTTGTGTTTGACTACAGGTGTTGTCTGTCCCCCTGGGGTTGTTACATAAAATGCTTTATGTGCATCATATGTGTTTTAGATGTTGAAGGATGCTGAGTTCTGAAACTCATTTGGTCCCAAAGGTTCTGGGAGTAGGAGGCCCCCGCCCATCAGGCTGAAACAGAGCTCAGTCCGGCAGCCAGGCCGAGGGCTGCCATCTGCATGCTGCAGGCTCCCATCCACTACTTTCCCAGCCTCCCAGTGGGTCAACAGCAGCTGGGACTTGGGCGTGGCTCTGTGGGCTCCTGGCCCATGTTCCTTCCTCTCTAAGAGCCTTAGGAAGCCCCTTCCAAGAAACGGTGCTCTGGTAGGGAGGCTGCATCCCAGAACCACCCAAAAGGCTCACTGGGTGCCTGGAGGGGTCTGCCTCCCAGCGGAAAGAGAGCAGACCAGGAGTGAATATGCTGTAGAGGAGGTCCAGGTTGGAGACTTGGGATGGGGTCAAAAGGCGAGCTAGCATCCCTGTTACTAAGCAATGTCTTCACGAAGATGCTCTCACATCCAGAGCATACGTTCACGTCCTTGTGCCCAGCCCTGCGATTACCTTTCTGCCACCATTTGGAGCTGAAACCACTGCATCGTTTCTGGGATCAGTGCCTCTAATCAGGCCCTCAATCCCCTATTACTCGTTTCTGGTGTCCAGGGTCCCCTATTCTGCTTGATAATCTCATCTGCTCCCATCTGCCAAGACACAGAGGTAACATACACCTCATGTTTGAAAACAGAAAAGGAGCAGAGGAGGGTAGCAGCACAATTGTGGACAGAAACAGCCAACTGTGGGTTCTTCAAGGGATGTGGTGCTGCCAGCCAGATGAAAACTCCTACCTACGGGTAAAATCCTTGGGGCTGGGCAGCCATAGAAGGACCTGAAAGAAGACTCCTTTTGCAAGATGAAATCCCACTTGAGGTCAACAGGCTCTCCTGGAAGGGAAATGAGATTCCTCTGGGAAGAGCAGAAGTTCTGTGTGGCTGGAACATGGGGGAGCTGGGCCCAAATCCCTGGAGCTCTACAGGAGCTCTCCCTTCATCCTGGGAGCCCGGGGGTTCCCGGCAGCAGAGCTGCTGTTTGACCCTCACAAAGTGCCTGCCACCAGGGCTTCAGTGAATGCGCGTAAATGCCAGGAGTGGACGTTTCTGGGATGCTCACCACGCCCCGCACAGCATTTGACATTTTAATCAACTTGAGTCCCAGTGCAACCCCAGGAGGTAAATGCTGTTATTCCACAGGTGAGGAGATGGGACACAAAGGGTCAGATGATGCACTTGACATCACAGAGGCGGTGGGCGTGGAGTCCAGATCCAACCCAGCACCCAGAGTCCTGGCCGCTCCCCAATTCTGCCTGGGGCACTGTGGCCAGATGTCCCTGCGGGGGCCTGGGGAAACCTGGTGGCAAGGAGGTCCAGCCGCAGAGGCAGGATGGTGCTTAGAAGGCTGCTGTGTTGGTCTCGGGACAGGACACCACACAGGAGGTGGAGGTGTCCGGGGAGATGGAGAGTGGGGATGACCAGCAGACTCCTAAGGAGGTCAGAGTGGACGGGAGACAGTGGTCGATCAACTGGGCGGGCCTGGGTGAATGGTGATTGCACTGGGCGTAACGGGTGACCCCTGCCGTGCTGCTCATAGACCATTGCCTTGAGGAGCTGGGCTGGTGTCCATCAGGGGTTGTGCTGAGGTCCTCCGACTGCTGGGTGAAAGAATCACTGTGGGGTGTTGGCAATCTCTAGTTCACCCAAATCTAAGTATCTGCACCCAAACCACCACCCCATTCTTACAGCTAAGCAACTCCTGCCCCTCCAATGCCTTATTTTGGGCTTAAATGTAGCCGACCATGAGATGATCCTATGCTCTGTGCAGAGCCACCAGCTGAGGATCCTCCACATTTGGATACCACCTTGGTGGGGGGGGGGTGTCCTGATCCTACATTGCTTTCTGGGGTTTCCCCACCTGATTTTCAGGGTGCTTTGGAAAGCAAGCAGGTTTGAGGGGGTCAACTATCACCACATCATCAGGCTTGCATGTTATTCTGGGAGCATCACAGCAGAATTTCTGGGGAAAATCAATCATGGATAAAGGAATATTTTGTTGAGCCCTATGACACTGGCAATTCCTAGCTTGACTATTGCAAGCCCATGAGGTTCAACCTTGGCAATGGGAAAAGACCACAGACAGAGCCCCTCACCTGTGTGACCTTCATTTACTCAGCATCTTGTTACCACATTAAGAGATGGCTGACAAACAACTTGGCCTCCAGAGCCCACCTTGGGTCCTGGGGGTCTTGGGGAGTAACAGGCTCAGGCCCCTCGCTGACCCTCTGGGTGAGGGTTAACTTGCCCCACGGCTGTTCAGCTGTGTCAGAGGAGAACCCCACGACTCCAGCTTTCCTCAGTGCTTCTCTGGAAGTGGAGAACGGCATGCCCTCCTGGATTTCCATCTCATTTCTTATTGATGTGGTGTCAGAGTCACTTGTCTCTCGTCCTGATGTTCCTGATCATGCAATTTAACTGTGAAGCCAAATTGTCAGTTCAGCATTTTGCTTTTGTAGACACCACACCTCCAAAACTGTGCATATGGTGGGGTGGAGGACCAGGGCGAATAGGGTCCCCATGTTCCTATCACATGGCTGCAAATATAAAAGGTCAGAAACATAAAATGAGAATCAGTGGACAGGAAGGAGCTGGGGGTATAGAGCAACAGAGAGGAGGCTGAGTGACTGAGGTCAGGGAACAGGCGAGAGGGGTGGCCAGGGACAGAGGCGCACTGCCCTTTGCCTTCTGATCTACTTCCACGGGTACTCTGGGCTTTACCCTCAGTGCCCTGGGAGGCATCTGAGTGAGATAACAAAGGGTGAGACTCCATCCTGCTTGGCTTGCAGTGGTCTGTTTCCCCCTCTTTCTGACTCCGTGGTGTCCACCGAGGCACGAACGTCATCCCCACCCGATGGAGCTTTGTACCGTTGCCCACGAGCAGCACCCACGGGCCCAGAGAGAGTCTGTTTCTCAGGAGACAGCATGCTCCTTGAGGGCGGGGATGTCATCTGTTCTCGGAAGGTTGACTCCCCAGAACCCAGGGAAGCTGCAGATGCTTGGTGGTGCCCGACTCCCTCATCAGGACCCTTCAGACCTCAGCAAGGATGCATGTCCTGCATCCCCTGACCAGGGTCTGAAGCACAAGGTGCATCTGTGCTGGGCCTGAGACTGTCTCTCTCCCGCCAGCCCGCAGCACAGCTACGGACATAGTAGGAGCTAAGTAGATGTTACCAAGGGGAAAGATAACTTACAGCTTCTTAAAATGGTTTGAAGTTTAGAAACAGAGAGAGACCAAAAAAAAAAAAAAATAGCATCAGCACTAACTTTCCTAGACCCTGCACAGTCTGAATTCTTAAAACTTGCATTTCAAAGGGATTTGGAACTTCTTCCAATTCACTGAGCTGCTGCTTTGCAACTCTGCTTGATTTCTGAACTCATCATGAAGTTTATGAATTTTGTATTTTTACACCAGGGCTCTCTGAAGTTTTATCTTTAAAAAGAAAAACAAAACCTAAGTGTGATTATCGTTCTTTTTAACAGAAAAGCGCGTGCAGCTGCTACAAAGTTCACATTCAAAGGCATTCATGTTCACATGGAAGGGTCGAAACAGAAACTTGAAAGTAAATAGCTTTGTGGAAATGCACAATGTGGAGCAGTAAGCAGTCATTCAGGAGAGTAAACCGGAGTCCTGCCAGGCCATTGACAAGGCATTACCGAGCTTGAAAAGCAAGATGCTGAAAGGCATGTTTGATAAAATTCATTACTGCAAAACAATGACACAATATAAAGGCTGCACATCATGTATGGGGGTCTATATGCGTATGTGTATTTACATATACATGCACTGCTCATTTGTGCATGTGACAGTCATGTGATGAGTGTGCATGCATGCATGTGTGGGGATATATATATATATATAAAATATGTACCTGAATTTGGAAGACTAGGTAGCATGGATTTCCTAGCGTTGAAGCTTGGGGGGGGGGCAGTGGATATTGGGGGTGTAAGGAGGATAGTGAAAGGGGAATAAAGAAAAGAAATAAAAATTAAGCATTTAGAAAAATAAATGATGTACCTTAATGATTATTTGTAAAGTATGCATATAATAAATCGAATTTAGAATAAAAAGAAAATGAAGGTTGGGTAACCCTCAGAGGATGAAATGAAATGAAATAGTGTCTAAGAAAATGCTTCTTAAGTAGGGAAGTGAAGTTCGGCTGAAATTATTATGACTGCTGTCAAAATTGCTATTACTATTACTAAAGACTCAGCTCAGCCAGGACGTGGGCTACACTGGCCTCTGGTCTGCTCTAAGCAAACATCACATTGAATGTTTTTGTGTTCTGATTCCAGCTGGATTTGGCTTCCTAGCCCGGCCAGGCTTTGGGAGCCTGTCCTATCTGGGTGTTTGTCCCCAAGCATGCATTCTACCATCCCTGTTCTGGGGTGCCTCCACCTCACTAATTTACCCACTCAGTGTACAGACCATTATCTCCTTCTCCCTGAAACCCTCTTCTAGAAGGACGCTGGGCTGGCCAATGACCCCCATGTGTGACCTAAGGCTCAAAGCTCCCTCTCTCAAAGGAAATCTTGTTCTCGCCTGCAGGACTGCGGGCCATAAGTGAGCCATGGGCAGGATGTACTGGGGACCAGCCACAGGGATAACTCCCCATCTCATCCTGAGCTCCCAGCTAGCGACTGCACCCTCACTCAACCCAGCAGTATGTTCATTATTTAGAACTGGATGTAGGTCTGTGCCCTCCCCAGGGTAGGTGTTTACCCTCAGTTCTCAAGTACGTGCAAAGCTGGAGGAACACTGGAAATCAGTGTGTGGTAACAGTACAGCATTCTATGCAGCGATTCTAAATGGCAAGGAAGATAAATGAGAAAATTACCAATGTTTTCCCAGAGGCTGAGAATAAAGAATTTGCAAGAGATATGAGGAAAGCATTAGGAGGTGATGATGGAAAGGTAGATTGAGAAAGCTATTAAAGGCCAAAAATAAGATCAGATTTATGTTTTGGGGCAAGAGCCACCTAATATTTTAGAACAGGGAGTGAGCAAAGAGCTCCTACTATCACAGCCATAGAGAAGATGGTTCGCAGGCATCAAAGCTACAGAAGACCAGAAGACAACAGGTCTTAATCAACCCATCAAGAGATTGTTACACCCAGTGTTCTCATTCCTATGGTAACAGGATTTCTCCCAGGAATGTCTATCCTAAAGCTCTCTGTGTGATCCCAAGATGACCCTGGCATCACTGCCATTAGCAGAGAACTATAAACTAGATTAGGCAAAGCCAAGCCAGTGTTCTGTCCCCAGTGTTGGCTTTGATGGGGTTCTGTGCCACCACTGCATGCCCGCCCCCGTTTCTGTTGTATACTTTTCAAAATGAATCGCAGAGTGGATTTCCCTGAGCCTCTGAGTGAAGCAGTGTTAAATCCCCAGGCCCACAGGACTCCAGGATTGCTGTCCTGAATTTCTCGGGCTTGGGGAAGTCAGGAGCTGACTGAGAGCATTGGTATGCTGTATTTACATCAATGACCAGGAGTTTCTGTTTATGCTCATGATGGAGCAACAGGGACCAGATTAACCTCCCCACATACAGCAACTGAAAAACTGGATAAAATGTATGGAACATGGTTTTAAAGACATTGGGTCTCAGGAAGTCCCTGACGGTGATTCCTGAGAGATGGGAAACCCACATGGTCAGACTGTGGCTGCTGAGGCTACCCCAGGAGGAGTTTCCAGGCTGAGCCAGGGAGGATGCGTCCCGGCTGATAGGGACAGAGTAAAGGGACAAAAAATGTGATTAAATAGTTAATCCCACTACTGGACTGTAAATAGAAAAAAGTATGGGGGATGCCTGTAAGTTAATGATTACTCAAGAAAGCAGGTTTCCTTAACCACAAAACCAAGCAGGCTTGCTTAGCAACAAAACCATGCAACAGAAGCATGAGACATGCCCACAAACAATAAAACAATGGTAAAATGAGACCCACACCCTTCTCAGTGAGCTCAGAAAGTTAATGATTCCTAGGACACTCTCTTCTGTGTGCACTAAAAACAAAATAAGGAAAGGGTGACATTATACTGAAACCTGAGATGATTTACCATATTTTAGTATATGTTACTGCCTTTTTGCTCATTTTCATTGTGCCATGACAGTCCTGGCTTGACCATATAAGGACAAGAAAACTCCCCTGTCTGATGTGGAAGAGGAGCTGATGATGGAAGCTTGACGTCTACTCAAGAATAAGGAAGAACCACATTCACAGAAAGATAGACAATATGAAAAGACAGAGGGCTGTGTACCAGATGAATGAACAAGATAAAACCCCAGAAAAACAACTAAATGAAGTGGACATAGGCAACCTTCCAGAAAAACAATTCAGAATAATGATAGTGAAGATTATCCAGGACCTCGGAAAAAGAATGGAAGTAAAGCTCGAGAAGATGCAAGAAACGTTTAACAAAGACCTAGAAGAATTAAAGAACAAACAAACAGAGATAAACAATACAATAACTGAAATGAAAACTACACAAGAAGGAATCAATAGCAGAATAACTGAGGCAGAAGAAGGGATAAGTGACCTGGAAGACAGAATGGTGGAATTCACTGCTGCGGAACAGAATAAAGAAAAAAGAATGAAAAGAAATGAAGACAGCCTAAGAGACCACTGGGACAACATTAAACACAACAACATTCATGTTATAGGGGTCCTAGGAGGAGAAGAGAGAGAGAAAGGACCTGAGAAAATATTTGAAGATATTATAGTTGAAAACTTCCCTAACATGGGAAAGGAAATAGCCACCCAAGTCCAGGAAGCACAGAGAGTCCCATACAGGATAAACCCAAGGAGAAACATGCCAAGACACATAGTGATCAAATTGGCAAAAGTCATGGCAAAAATTAAAGACAAAGAAAAATTATTGAAAGCAGCAAGGGAAATACGACAAATAACATACAAGGGAACTCCCATAAGGTTAACAGCTGATTTCTCAGCAGAAACTCTACAAACCAGAAGGGAGTGGCATGATATACTTAAGGTGATGAAAGGGAAGAACCTACAACCAAGATTACTCTACCCAGCAAGGATCTCATTCAGATTCAATGGAGAAATCAAAAGCTTTACAAACAAGTAAAAGCTAAGAGAATTCAGCACCACCAAACCATCTCTACAACAAATGCTAAAGGAAACACAAGAGAAAAAAAGGACCTACAGAAACAAACCCAAAACAATTAAGAAAATGGTCATAGGGACATACATATTGATAGTTACCTTAAATGTGAATGGATTAAATGCTCCAACCAAAAGACACAGGCTTGCTGAATGGATAAAAAAACAAGACCCATATATATGCTGTCTACAAGAGACCCACTTCAGACCTAGGGACACATACAGAATGAAAGTGAGGGGATGGAAAAAGATATTCCAGGCAAATGGAAATCAAAAGAAAACTGGAGTAACAATACTCATATCAGATAAAATAGACTTTAAAATAAAGAATGTTATAAGAGACAAGGAAGGACACTACATAATGATCAAGGGATCAATCCAAGAAGAAGATATAACAATTATAAATATATATGCACCTAACATAGGAGCACCTCAATACATAAGGCAACTGTTAACAGTTATAAAAGAGGAAATCAACAGTAACTCAATAATACTGGGTGACTTTAACACCCCACTTACACCAATGGACAGATCATCCAAGCAGAAAATTAAGAAGGAAACACAGCTTTAAATGACACAATAGACCAGATAGATTTAATTGATATTTATAGGACACTCCATCCAAAAACAACAGATTACACTTTCTTCTCAAGTGTGCATGGAACATTCTCCAGGATAGATCACATCTTGGGTCAAAAATCAAGGCTCAGTAAATTTAAGAAAATTGAAATCATATCAAGCATCTTTTCTGACCACAACACTATGAGATTAGAAATGAATTACAGGGAAAAAATCATAAAAAACAAAAACACATGGAGGCTAAACAATACATTACTAAATAACCAAGACATCACTGAAGAAATCAAAGAGGAAATCAAAAAATACCTAGAGACAAAGGACAATGAAAACACGACGATCAAAAACCTATGGGAGGCAGCAAAAGCAGTTCTAAGAGAGAAGTTTACAGCTATACAAGCCTACCTCAAGAAACAAGAAAAATCTCAAATAAACAATCTAACCTTATGCCTAAAGGAACTAGAGAAAGAAGAACAAACAAAACCTAAAGTTAGCAGAAGGAAAGAAATCATAAAAATCAGAGCAGAAATAAATGAAATAGAAACAAAGAAAACAATAGCAAAGATCAATAAAACTAAAAGCTGGTTCTTTGAGAAGAAAAACAAAACTGATAAACCATTAGACTCATCAAGAAAAAGAGGAAGAGGACTCAAACCAATAAAATTAGAAATGAAAAATGAAAAGTTACAACAGACATCACAGAAATACAAAACATCCTAAGAGACTACTACAGGCAACTCTATGCCAATAAAATGGACAATCTGGAAGAAATGGACAAATTCTTAGAATGGTATAACCTTCCAAGACTGAACCAGGAAGAAATAGAAAATATGAACAGACCAATCACAAGTAATAAAATTGAAACTGTGATTAAAAATCTTCCAACAAACAAAAGTCCAGGACCAGATGTCTTCACAGGTGAATTCTATCAAACATTTAGAGAATAGCTAACACCCATCCTTCTCAAACACTTCCAAAAAAATTGCAGAGGAAGGAACACTCCCAAACTCATTCTATGAGGCCACAATCACCCTGATACCTAAACCAGATAAAGATACTACAAAAAAAAAAGAAAATTACAGACCAATATCACTGATGAATACAGATGCAAAAAAAAAAAATCCTCAACAAAATACTAGCAAACAGAATTCAACAACACATTAAAAGGATCATACACCATGATCAAGTGGGATTTATCCCAGGGATGCAAGGATTCTTCAATATACACAAATCAATCAATGTGATACACCACATTAACAAATTGAAGAATAAAAACCATATGATCATTTTAATAGATGCAGAAAAAGCTATTGACAAAATTCAACACTCATTTATGATAAAAACTCTCCAGAAAGTGGGCATAGAGGGAACCTACATCAATATAATAAAGGCCATATATGACAAACCCACAGCAAACATTCTCAATACTGAAAAACTGAAAGCATTTCCTCTAAGATCAGGAACAAGACAAGGATGTCCATTCTCACCACTATTATTCAACATAGTTTTTTAAGTCCTAACCATGGCAATCAGAGAAGAAAAAGAAATAAAAGGAATACAAATTGGAAAAGAAGAAATAAAACTGTCACTGTTTGCAGATGACATGATAGTATACACAGAGAATCCTAAAGATGCCACCTGAAAACCACTAGAGCTAATCAATGAATTTGGTAAAGTTGCAGGCTACAAATTTAATGCACAGAAATCTCTTGCATTCCTATATACTAATGATGAAAAACCTGAAAGAGAAATTAAGGAAACACTCCAATTTAACATTGCAACAAAAATAATAAAATACGTAGGAATAAACCTACCTAGGGAGACAAAAGACCTGTATGCAGAAAATTATAAGACACTGATGAAACAAATTAAAGAGGATGCAAACAGATGGAGATATATACCATGTTCTTGGATTGGAAGAATCAATACTGTGAAAATGACTATACTACACAAAGCAATCTACAGATTCAATGCAATCCCTATCAAATTACCAATGGTAGTTTTTATAGAACTAGAACAAAAAATCTTAAAATTTGTATGGAGACACAAAAGACCCCAAATAGCCAAAGCAGTCTTGAGGGAAAAAAGCAGAGCTGGAGGAATCAGACTCTCTGACTTCAGACTATACTACAAGGCTGCAGTAATCAAGACAATATGGTACTGGCACAAAAAGAGAAATATAGATCAATGGAACAAGATAGAAAGCCCAGAGATAAACCCATGCACCTATGGTCAACTAATCAATGAAAAAGGAGGCAAGGATATACAATAGAGAAAAGAGAGTCTCTTCAATAAGTGGTGCTGGGAAAACTGGACAGCTACATGTAATAGAATGAAATTAGAACACTCCCTAACACCATACATAAAAATAAACTCAAAATGGATTAGAGACCTAAATATAAGAAAGGACACTATAAAACTCTTAGAGGAAAACATAGGAAGAACCCTCTTTGACATAAATCACAGCAAGATCTTTTTCGATCCACCTCCTAAAGGAATGGAAATAAAAGCAAAACTAAACCAATGGGACTAATGAAGCTTAAAAGCAGAGCAAAGGAAACCATAAACAAGATGAAAAGACACCCCTCAGAATGGGAGAAAATATTTGTAAATGAATCAACAGACACAGGATTAATCTCCAAAATATATAAACAGCTCATGCAGCTCAATATTAAAACAAACAACTCAATCCAAAGATGGGCAGAAGACCTAAATAGACATTTCTTTAAAGAAGACATACAGATGGCCAAGAAGCATATGAAAAGCTGCTCAACATCACTAATTCTTAGAGAAATGCAAATCAAAACTACAAAGAGGTATCACCTTACACCAGTTAGAATGGGCATAATCAGAAAATCTACAAACAGCAAATGCTGGAGAGAGTCTGGAGAAACGGGAACCACCTTGCACTGTTGGTGGGAATGTAAATTGATACAGCCACTATGGAGAACAGTATGGAGGTTCCTTAAAAAACTAAAAATAGAATTACCATATGACCCAGCAATCCCACTACTGAGCATATACCCAGAGAAAACCATAATTCAAAAAGACACATGCACCCCAATGTTCATTGCAGCATTATTTACAATAGCCAGGTCATGGAAGCAACCTAAATGCCCATCAACAGACGAATGGATAAAGAAGATGTGGTACATATATACAGTGGAATATTACTCAGCCATAAAAAGGAATGAAATTGGGTCATTTGTAGAGATGTGGATGGATCTAGAGACTGTCATACAGAGTGAAGTAAGTCAGAAAGAGAAAAACAAATATCCTATATTAACGTATACATGTGGAACCTAGAAAAATGGTACAGACGAACCTGTTTGCAGGGCAGAAATTGAGACACAGATGTAGAGAAGAAATGTATGGACACCAAGGGGGGAAAATAGCGGGGGTGTGGGTGGTGGTGTGATGATTTGGGATATTGGGATTGACATGTATATACTGATGTGTATAAAATGGATGACTAATAAGAATAAAAAAATAATAAATAAATAAACTCATCTTCACCAGCAGCAACATATTCATCACCATCCTATCATGATCCTTCTGTTCCCAGCAAATTCCCATTGTCCCCAGATTTTATCTCTGAGTTATATCGTATCTCTCCTTTTCTCTCTGTCATGTTAGGTCCTGATCCCACTTCAAAGTCCCTCCCATTTGATTCAGCCTTCCTTCTGTAATTAGGTATTCGTTTTCACTACAATATTAGGCATCTGTTACTACATGTTTGTCTTTTTTTTTTTCCATGAGAACATGTAATCTTCCCTACTAGTTTATAACAATAGTATCTTTACTTCATGTTCTTCTAGTGACTGACATATGACACAATCGTCACTCAATAAATAGCTTTAGCTGATTTCTACTTCATATCCATGATATTCCCTCCACTTATGGAGTTTTGTCGGCTTTACACAAGGTACACCCAAGTCTTTCAGAACTCTAGTGCTGCCTTTGAAGACGTCTTGGGTTAGTCAGGCCAGTGGCCTATTCATTTGCCCCCATTCTTCCTACCTTCCAATCACTTAGCTGAAGTTCTGTCACACTTTTGTTTAACCCATTTCTTTTCTTTTTTTATTTTTTAACATCTTTATTGGAGTATAATTGCTTTACAATGGTGTGTTAGTTTCTGCTGTATAAAAAAGTGAATCAGCTATATGTATACATGTATCCCCATTTAAAAAAAAAAAAGAATGAGGAAGAAGGTGGTCTTCTCCCCCTCCCCATTCTTCCTTTGATTATAAAACTGTAGCCAATTAAGCTCTTGGGGCAGCATTCCCTTGCCTGCCCGCTTGTACTTCTCACAAGCATCCTATTCTAATAAACTCTTTCCTTGCCTGTCACTCTGCCTCTCACTGACTTCTTTCTGTACCAAGACAGAAGAAGTCCTGAGACACATTCTGTTGGTTTCTATGGCCAGTTTCTGGAGTCAAGGAGATGGGACTGGTCATCCAGAGAGGTCAAGGCAGCCAGAGTTTGCAGGGCACAGTGTCAGAAAGAAAACTCAGGAGAAGTAAAGAAGTTTCCCTTTCAGACTGACTACTGATCCACACAGCATGTGAAGAAACTACCCAACACAGTGGGAGAAAAATGCGAGAATCAGCAAAAACAATCCCCAAGCTCACACAGGGCAGGAAGGGTTTCCATTCCCACCAGCCAGAGTAGAAGATCACACAACTTACAGAGCCTTCAGTACAGAACTCAGAAGAAGTTTGACTTGGTAGTGAGAAGAAATATCAGTCAATAAAAACAGACCCAGAGTTGATAAAGATAAAAGAATTAGTGGACAAGTTTATTAAAATAGTGATTATAACTATGGTCCATATGTCAGAAGAGCTAGAGGAAAGATTATGTTCAATAGAGAAATGAAAGATAAAAATGTCTCCCAAATCAAACCAAATCTCAGATGAAATTAAAAACTATGATGTCTTATATGAAAAGTATTCCATAAAGGTTTAACAGCAGACTAAATGCTGAAGGAAAAATGCTTAATAAACTTGAGGACACATCCACAGAAACAACTTAAAATTAAGCAGAGCATTGTCAGGCTGTGGGACAGCTCCAAGAAAGCTAATACACATGCAGTTGGAGACCCCAATAGACAGAAGACAGCGGAAGGATGAAAAACTAGTTAAAGAAATAACAGCTGGAAAAAATTTTTATTTTGATGAAAACTATAAACCCACAGATTCAAGAAGCTCAAAGAACCCCAAGTGCTCAAAGAACCCCAAGAAACATGAAGGAAATTGCACCAAAGAATATCAAAATCAAATTGCTTCAAGGCAGAGGTTAAGATAAATCTTAAGGGAAGCCGGAGGAGGAAGCTTCACTTCCAGAAACATGGAGTAAGCATAATTGTTCTTATTCCTCCTGCTAAGAACACATACATATCCTGGTGATCATATATAAAACAAACACAATACAATTCTGAAAGGTGGAGAGAAGACAGACTGGCTAGGGACCTCGGGACTGAGAAAACAAAACTGCAATGTGTTCCTGGGCTTTGTTTTGGCTCATATGTCCCAGACTGGAGAAGCTGGCAACCCAGAAACACCATCAGGCTCAGACAAAAAGCCCCAAAGAACAGGAGGGAGTAGGCTAGAAAGACAGAAACATTTCAGATGATGACTGCTCTATTCCAGCAAGAACCATAGTAAAAGCTGTGGCCATATCCTCACCTGTGCCAGCAAAGGATGAGAAGAGATTGCGGACTTCCTCTCTTCCTGGTTGTAAGAAGGCATCCCAACATTTCCTCCACCCCACTGGGGTCACACCCAAAAGGCCGAGAAGGGAAACCCCTACCTCTCCACCTCCCAGTGTCAGGGAGGAGCCCCACACCCACCCAGTGGTAGTGAGAAACCTCTCCTCCTCCCCAAAGGGATGGTGTCAGGGAAGGCCTAGAGAGTGGGTCAGGACCTTCACCACCACTCAGCGGAATGGAGGCCACCTCCCACTGCCACAGGTCAGTGAGGGCCGTGTGAGGAGCAGTAACAAGACACCCCATTCCCCCTAGCAGCCAGGGAGGGGTCTGCAGGGGCCTAAGGGAGGGTCTGAACTCCCATCTCCCCTGCAGTATGAGAAGCTTCCTCCCAGAGTGGAGGCCAATTTAGATCCTGGACTTCCACCCAGTGATGGGGGGCAGGGTGCTCCACCTGCCCCCACTGGAGAGGGCTACTAAAACACCAGATTTAAATAAGAACCAGAATCTCATAAAATAATATCCAAAGTGCCCAGTTTTCAATTGAGCATCACTCATCGTACCAAGAACCATTAAGATCTCAACTTGAATGAGAAAAGAAAATCATCCCCAACATTAAGATGACACAGATGTTAGAACTGTCTGAAAAGGATATTTAAAAAGCCATCTCAAAAATACTTTGAAGAGCAGTTTAAATCATTTATGACAAGTGAAAAATATATAAAGTCTCTGCAAAGATATCAAAAAGTTCAGAAATGAAAATTTTAGAACAGAAAATGGAAGTTACAGAAGTGAAAATAAAATAATGGAAATAAAAATCCTCAATGAGCTCAACAGTGAACGAAAAAGACAGAGGAAAGAATCAGTGAGCTGGATATAGAACAATAGGAATCACCCAATCTGGACAACAGAGAAAATAACTAAAAAACGAATTAACTAATTAAATAAAAATCAGCAGAATCTTAGGGACAGGGAGAAATACAACAGAGGATTTAACACTTGTGTCAGGGGAGTCCCAGGAGAGAGAAGAAAGACGGCGGGGCTGAAAAGTATTCAAAAGAAATTGGCTGATCATTTTCCAGATTTGGCAAAACACACAAATATTCAACTTCAGTAAGTTGGACGAATCACAGCAAAATAGACCAAAAATGATACCTCCAGGCCTAAGTCTTTTTATGGGAGAATTTTCCAAGCATTTAAAGAATTAATACCAATGTTAGAGCATCTCTTCCAGAAAATTGAAGAGGATGGAATATTTTCCAACTCATTTTCTGAGACCAGTGTTATTGACACCAGAGGCAAAGCCAGAAAAAAACTTAAAAGTAGAAATTGCAGACTAATATTCAAATATGACTACGGATGCAAAAATTCTTACCAAAATACTGTCAAGAATTATTAACAAAATGAAGTGATATACAAGTGAATTATACACTGTGACCAAGTGAGATTTAGTCCAGGCATCAAAACTAGCTCAATATTTGACCATCAATACATGCAATACACCATACTGATAGGTTAAAGAAAAAAATCACAGGCATATCAATTGATGCATAAAAAGCATCTGAGAAAATTCAACATCCATTCATTATATATATCTAAAAAAAAGCACTCTTGGAAAGCTAGGAATAGAGAACTTCCTTAACTTGATAAAGAGCATCTACAAAATACCCTCTAAATAAGGTTCTACCTAATGATGAGAGACAGAGTGATTTTCTCCTGAGTGGGAATAAGACCAGGGTTTTTTTTTCTCCTCACTCCTATTCAATGCAGTGCTGGAAGTGCTAGCCAGTGAAAAATAAGTCAATAAAAGGACATAAAGACTACAAGTTGGAAAGAAATAAATAGAATGCCTGCTATTTACAGATAACATGACTGACTACATAGAAACTCTACAGGAATGCACACACAAGAACAATAATCACCTACTTCTAATAATTGAATCTATCGGCGGCACAGAATACAAAGTCAACATGCGTAAACATTAACTGTATTTCCATACAGTAACAATGTGCATGTGAAAACTGAAGCTTAAAAAATACAATGCCACTTATAATTGGTCAAAAAATAAGTATTTAGGTGTAAATCTAACAAAATATGTGAAGGACTTGAATGTTGAAATGCACCAAATGCTGGTGAAGGAAATCAAAGTAGATCTAAATAATGAGAGAGACATACCATAATCATGGACTGAAGATTCAACATTGTGAAGACATCAATTCTCCCTTAAACTGACATACTAGCTTAATCTAATTCCTCTAAGAATTCCAGCAAGATACTTTTGTAGATATACACAAGTTTATTCAAAAATTTATATGGAAATGCAAAGAAATTAGAAAACAAAACAACCTTGGAAAAGAAAAATAAAGTGGGCAAATCACTCTACCTGATTTCAAGAGTTATTATACAGAAACAGTAGTCAAGACTGCATGGTATTGGCAGAAGTACAGACACACAGATTAAAGGACCAGGACAAAGAACTTAGAAAAAGTTCCATACAAGTAACGTCAATAGATATATGACAAAGGGGAAATGCTGGCACTGTTGGAAATCCACATACAAAAGGGAAAAAAGAAGAACAACCTCAGTTTAAACCTCACAGATTACACAAAAATTAATTCAAAATGTATCCTTTAAACAGAGATGTAGAACATTAAACTTTGAGAAGATTATATAGGATAAAATATTTGAAACCTAAGGCACGGTAAAAATTTCTTAGAAATGACACAAAACACATGATTCAAAAAGGAAAAAAAGTGATAAATTGGTTTTCATCAAAATTAAAATGTTTGTTTTGCAAAAGACCATGTGAAGAGGATGAAAATACAAACTGTAGATTGGGGGAAAATATTTGCAAACTGCATACCTGACAAAAGACAGGTGTCTGACATCTATAAAGAACTCTCCAAACACACCATTAAAAACTTAAATAAAAATTACCACCTCCTCAAACTTAAAAATCCAATAGAAAATGGGCAAAAAGCATGAAGACATTTCATTGAATAGGATGCACCGATGGCAAGTAAACACATGAAAGATATTTAACATCACTATCATTAGGGAAATACAAATTAAGACCATGATGAGATATCACCACATACTCGTCAGAACAGTTAAAATAAAAAATGACTACAGGGGCTTCCCTGGTGGCACAGTGGTTGAGAGTCCGCCTGCCGATGCAGGGGACACGGGTTCGTGCCCCAGTCCGGGAGGATCCCACATGCCACGGAGCAGCTGGGCCCATGAGCCATGGCCGCTGAGGCTGCGTGTCTGGAGCCTGTGCTCCTCAACGGGAGAGGCCACAGCAGTGAGAGGCCCACGTACTGCAAAAAAAAGAACTACAATATCAAAATCTGCCATAGATGAAAGAAGCTCCACTCATGCATTGCTAGTGGGGTGGACAATGGAACAGCCACACAGGAAAATACTTGACAGTTTCTTTTTGCATTGAACATATACATACCATTTGACCCAGAAGTTACACTCCTAGGTATTTATTCCAGAGATATAAAAACGTATGTTTGCACAAAACCTGTGGGAAATTGTTCAGAGCAATTATATTTGTAATATCCCAAACCTAGAAGCAACCAAATGTTTCTCAATAAGTGAACGGTTAAAAACACTGTGATCCATTTCATATCATGGAATACTACTCAATAATAAACAAGGATCAGACTTTGAAATATGCAAATCTTATGTGAGTCTTGAATCTCAAGAACATTGTGATGAATGAAAAAACTTGGGTTCAGGGCTTCCCTGGTGGCGCAGTGGTTGAGAGTCCGCCTGCCAATGCAGGAGACACGGGTTCGTGTCCCGGTCCGGGAAGATCCCACATGCCGTGGAGAGGCTGGGCCTGTGAGCCATGGCCACTGAGCCTGCACGTCTGGAGCCTGTGCTCTG